>NW_026919340.1:0-15343 GCF_032062105.1 Saccostrea cuccullata
TTAATTTTAATTTATTGTGTTAAACACATCCTTATACTTTCATCCCATATCCCTCATTTCTTGCAAATGTACAAACATCACCCATTTAAACACAAAGTTTATTGTTATTTATACTTGACTCAGTCTTTTAGGGATTTGGTTTCTTAATGAAATGACATTGATCCTTTATTTGACCCTGACCTTAAGTATTGATCTTTATTTAGATATTTTCAAAATATGTAAAATATCCAGAATGCATTCATGCATGAATAATATACATGTACATGCATCCTTCCAGATTAAACTATTATAGATGTACCAAAAAATTTAATAGCAATGACTTTTTTTGGATGAACAACATGTTAGAACCTGAGTTATAACCAAGTAAATTAAAAAAAAAATATGATCAGCAAACATTTATTTTTCTTTTGCAAACCAACTGTTTATTAGTATAAAGCATATTTTGGAGTTATATGTATTTACATAGATCTTTATATAGGTTTTTATTATTTCTAATTTTGTCCAGGTTTTTCAAAGATAAAACAATAAATAAACTGATATTTGTAGCAATGATAAGAAGCAATGATAATTGTCTCGAATTTGAAGGAATGAAACCATAGAATATCATATACCTCATAGTACATGTACAACATAATTGTAATCTGTAGATTACTTTCTTTTTCTTGGAGATTTTACTTTTTGGCCTGTAGATTGTGAATTTTTCCCATACTGTATTTTAAGTTCCATGCTTTTCTTTTACCACAAAAAACAATCCAATTAACTCGCCATGTCTTATCAAGATTAAATTACATCAGAATATTTCTTTTTACGCGGCTTGCAAACAGACGGCCATTATAGGTAAGTCTTGACGTCAATGTGAAATGTTGCATGTCTTTGTTTTAGAAGACTTAGGGACTGCTAAAACAATGACAATAATTTATTTACTTTTCATTTCCTTGCTGTTGTGAGAGATATATAATGTTTTTATTAAAAATTTATACAGACAAATTAAGAACTCGTTTGTTGAAATGAAAGGATTTCTGTTATATTTTTTACAGTTTAGATATTTATTATAGAACGAATAATATGTTTTGTGTCCTGTACAGTAGGAAATTGGCAAACTATTGACATTGCATGTAGATGACATAGAATTTAAATTAATTAACATTATTACTTAGGTGTTCAAAAGAAATCTTCTAATAAATTAAATTAGAATTGAAAACATAGATAGAAGGGTTAAAGTCGTTAATAAGTAGTATATGAATAAACTGTTACTGGGCATACAGCCTAGAAAAAAAATATGAAAAGATACACTGTACATAAAAAAAATGTTAACAAATGTTACTAATCATGAAAAAAATAGCACACTGCATTCTTCTATCATATAATGAAGCCTGGTCTGTTGGTATAATCGCTCATCTTGCTAATGATACACTGTTGCAGCATTTCGCATGGAAAAGGTGGAAGCATAAACTTAATTAACAGTTAATAAATTCAATAGAATTAATCATGCACGGTGAATATTATATTTTTATGATTTTAATCACAAGATTTGAAAATATATTTTTAGCTGACCTGAGCCAAAGGCTCAAGTGAGCTTTTCTAGTCAAAGCGTGTCTGTCAGTTTTACATGTGGTCCCAGTAGCATGTCTTCTCTAATCTGTTCACATTTTAGACTTCTCAAGAACCACTCAACCAATTTCAGCCACTTTCCACAAAGCAGGATTCAGGTTTGTTCAAATTAATTGCAATATCCTCTTTCAAGGGGAGAAAATTAAGAATGAGTAAAATTTGATAGCATCTTTTTAAAAATCTTATTATCAAGAACGACTGGCTCAAAAGATAAAATTTGTGGGAAAATTTCATTACATAATGTACATAAAAGTTATTTATCATGACCCCTGGGGTAGGGAGGAACCATGTACAACAGGCAATCAAAGTTTTACACAGAATTGCATTGGATAAATCTTTAAATATCTACTCAAGAACATGAAATCCAAATGTAGTTTTAGTGATATAGAAGCATCCTCAGGTAGTGTTGATTTAACTGTGTTCAAATTATATCCCCAATGGGTAGGGTTGGGCCACAGTTGGTAATCAAAAAAGTTTTAATCAGTTATAAAGGGAAAAAATCAGCTGATGAAAAACAGCAGTTTACAGGGTAATAGTTACACAGGTGAGCAATGGGGCCTATAGGCCTTTTGCTTTGATTTTCACTTAAAGTAAGACTTCTTGGTAAAAATTCTTGTCCAATTTTTTGCTGTGTATGTTGAAGGGAGAACTCTAAAAATTGAAAGTCAAAATAAAAAAAAAGGTAATTGCCATCTTTACAATAATAAAATAAAAAAAAATTATAATGTATATTAAATCAAATCTCTTGTACAGTACGAACTGTGTGAGATGCGATTTCTTTATGGTGTGTATTGTGCGGAGATATGAATTCTTTATTTTTCCGATTCCTTTTTTTTTTATAGATCCACTCTGAGTCCTCTGTCCCTTTACAGCCTCTCTCCTCAAACTGCACCCGGAAGTTCATCACGGACCAAGTCCCCGACAACGAGTCACCCGTTATAAAAACTCGCTCAATTACAAAGACTCGACTATGATTTGTAAATCAGCTTGCATTTTGTACATTGTAATGTAAAGTGGTGCTGAATTGAAAAAAGAATTTACGCAATGTGTGTCAATCGTTATTTTTATGAAATTACTCGTATTTATTGTGTAAAATTAATTTATACACTGTTAAAGTGCCATTAAGGATGTTTTTTTTCCATATACCAAATTGAAGCATGTCTCTTCAGGGCTATTTTTGTACTGGTGTTATACAATTATACATTCAAAGAACATATTGTCTATGTGTACACTGTATGTTATTCATTATTAAAATATTGTTTAACTAGAACTTTTGTCCATTTAAATGTTCTTATGATTATTATAGCTTTTAGATGCACTCTTTCTTTGGGATGATAATGTAACTTTTAAAAGTATAATGGTCAGTGGTAGCAGAAAAAAGTAACTACAACTTCTTGTTAACTTACTGTAAGCTTCAAGAAATGCTATATTTTCTCTCATAAACCTTAAGTTTTTATTCTCAGTAAATGATGTTGCACATTGAGAAATTAAGGCAGAATTTGGTACTGATTATAAAAATACATCATTTAGAATGATTGGACTTTTTATTATTAAACACATATTGCTTTAGTAAAACATGGGGTATGGATATATTGAGAACTTTTTGACCACTTAGCAAAAAAGCTCATTCTATCTAACAGAAATCAAGTCTGAAATATTGTGTAATAAAGTTAAATTGATTGCCTATAATGTTGGAGATACTTAAATTGTTTATTATTTAATATTTGATCGTGTTTTTTTTCTATTACAAATTTTGTTTTCTTTATTCATGAAAACCAGAACAGATATATTTTAATGTGATGAGTGTATATATCATTTTGTGTTAATGAATTCTTGACTGGAAGATTTTGAAATCATGCCTACATTTATTCATATCTTATTTTTAAATCTTAATTGTGATCTGTGATACTTGTACATAATTGTGATTCATTTGCCGGAGTTACTTATGATATGACATTTATGATTTTCAGTTTAAAAGGAATTGAACAATTTTGTTTGTTTTTAATTTGAACACTTGGAAGTTTTTCCCTTTGATTGCATTGAAAATGAAAATAAAGCCTACTGCAAAATGCTTTTTTCTGCATGTATCACAAGTTTTACGAAAATATGCCAAAACACTACTTTTTTTTTTATTATTTGCTTTTTCTGGGATTGTTCAAAGTTTTAATGAAGCACTCTAGTATGTAAAAATCAATAACAGTTTGATGTGTCATTTAAATTTGATATTTTGAAATATCAAAGGCTTACAAATTTTAAGAAAGCAAAAACCAATTTTTTAGAAAAATTACTCATTATACAGTAGTTACTTACTTGATTTTGCTAGTTTTTGAATTTTTTTCAATAATCTTTGCATATAATGACCTAAGCTTTAAACATTTTGAAGCCATATCATGATTATTTTTGCCTAAATGTAACAATCATTAGAGAATTTTTTTTATGCAACTGTGTATTCAATCAAGTCCCATATATAAAGTAACTCATAACTATGTAAATATGTATATTTTTATTATTTCTTTAGATGTACAATTCAAAAATATGCATCATTATCCTTTAAAGACTGAATATTGTTGAGAACTTGAATCAGAGGTCTTGTGAAAATGTGTATTTAAGCTATGCACTTTTTAGATTAAGGTGATATACTGAATTATGGAAGATAATTTTCTTTCTTATGTGAATGAATTTGATAAATGCTTATTAACTGTGTCGTAGCAAGAGTTTTTCGTTATATTATTGGACTTTGGTTTTAGTTTTCACTTCAAGAAAAGTTGAAAATGTGCTACAGAACTTAATGTTAAGTTTCCAGGTAATGCATTTACCATAGTCATAATTATAGGGTTATTTTCTATATATAATTTTAGAAGGAACATATAAAGCTTTGAAAATTTTAAAAGATTATTTTGTATTCTTTTGATTAATGGTTTGAGAACATTTGCAATATATAAATTGATTGATAAATGTTCATAAACTAACGTTAATTCATATACATGTATTAAGGTGTACACCAAGATTTAGATATTTTATTGTCAACTTAGACTGAGTATTATGGAGTAATTATTAATAATTAATAATTAAACTAATCAGTTAAAATAGGTATTTGATTCTATTTATAATATTCTTGATAATTTTCCTTTTTTTCTGATTGACTCTGTTATATTCATGGCAATGTAGCCTTATTTTCTTGTTTGTATGCTTCAAAAGACTGGAAGTGCTATGGAAACAAGTGTGAGAGTGATTTTTATTCAGTTTAATTTCATTTAAGATTAGAAAATATATTTTGTCTTATCACTCAAGATGCTTATATCTAAGTGTCATTTGAATTTATATTTTTGAAATGTACTATAAAAATAAAACAAAATCATTGTACTTAAACTTCGATTTTTTTTTTTTGCTAGTTCAGAACTGAAGGATTTAACTTATGAATTGGTGATGAAGTTGCTTAGCATTTCATAATCTCCAGTAAGGTTGTGGATATCAGCCTGGGTAGCTCAGTGGGTGGAGCACCTAACTAATGATTCAGGGGTTTTGGGTTCGATTCAGCCATACATTGTCTCCTTTCCTGTCACGTGTACTCCTTTGTCTAGCTACCAGGATAGTTAAAGGTTCTCTCCTCTCTCTGAAAAAGTTTTTCTACTATATTTACACTGTCTTTAAAGTCATTTGAGGGTGCCTAGTTCTTGGTTATCTGTGAGTATACAACAATATTAAGTGGAGATTTGCTTACTGAATGCTCCTAGCTAGATGTGGTGAATGCCACAAATGTTAAAGTACTTTCTTGGATGAAAATAATGCTATTTATTTTACATTTACAGGTGAAACAGGACAGTTAAAAATCTAAATGAATGTTGAGGAAACCTGTTTTGTCACTGATACCATACATTGAAATATGAACAGTAATCATGCTGTGGTTCCTTTGAAACAAATTGAATACATGTACATATTGTCAGAGCAGAGCAAACATCTTGAAAACATCAGAGATCATATCAAGTGCCATGAAGGGTAAGCAACCCTTGTTGCCTGGTTGCAGCCCTCTGTGCCTTATGCCTCAGTGGGTAAGGAGAGAATTTGTAGTCAATTTAGCGTGAAAAGAATGGCCAATTTGTATGAAAGTCATCAGTTAACTTTCTACACTTTATGACAGATTGTTTTTGCAAACAAAGTCATCGTGTTAACTACACATGTGCAGAATTTGCACTATTTTGACCTTAAATGAGAATGTATATACCCTTGTTTCATAAACTTATTTGTCAGTAAATGGCCCTGTAATAAAACCATTCAGACATACTCTTGCACACTGAATAAACTTGGATACTTAAACATCATAGGCATGTGATGATGGTATATTGCCACACAAATATGGAAGATGATGCTGGAAATTGTGAAGTAATCATGTTTATCATAAAGTTTAGATCCACTAGAGAATGAAATACTAATATAACAGACTCTACTTATAATAGAAGTTTTTTGGAATTTGAGTAAAATATGCCTGTCCTCTCCCAATATCACTATCTGTTCTCCACCTCCTCTCTTGCTTTTAAGGTAGTCCGATCCTCAGGTTTATAAAATTAGCAGTTGAGTAATCAAAAATACTCGTAATAGTATCTCTGAATCCACAAAGTTATGTAAATTTATCCACAGTATTTCTTTAAAGTTATAAATTAAAGTTAATCATATTATAAAGGGAAAATTGTCAAATCTCCAATATTTTTGCAGAAAAGACGAATTGCAAATTGATCAACAAATATATTTTAGGTTAAAAAACGATAGGTATCAAGGCAATCAGAGAAATTGTCATGATTTTTATACTTATTTGGTATTTTTTGTTTTCTATTTCCGTCATGTATTCTATAATACATAGTGTAAAAGGCTTTTGCTATCATTGTAAGACACCACAAATCACTTCTCATTTTATATCATGCTAATAAGCTTTGGTTTCTAAGGCTGGATTCAAGAAAATCTTAGTTCTCTAAAACTGTATTAATTTTTTTCCTTTAATAGGGTACAAATGTCAACTTTTATAAGACCTTTTTCTAAGACTTCCAAAAACCTTGAATGTTATAAAGATGAATAAAATGAAAATTGTTGTACGAAAAGATTTTTTATTTTCAAGCTTCATTTTGATGTATTTTAAATTAAATATTAATTTTTGGAGTTATCCTTCCTGGCTGATAATCGGATATCCTTCATCCATTCTCTAATCCCCCTCCCACTCTCTTCGCTCTCGTAAACCCCAATACCATTTCTCCCTACTTCCTCCCCCAACCACTCTCACCTCCCCCTTTCCCTACTCGCCATCTTATGCCTCCCCAATTCCCCAACCCTGTACCCCCCAAACGCCCTGTGCCTCCCCTCTTCCCCTCCCTTGCGCCCCCCCTTTCCGTCTCCCTACCAGTAACCTTTCCACGCCCCCTTTTCCCCATTCCTACTCTTCACTCCCTTCCATTCTCTCCACTCCCACAATCTGTCTCTCCCCTCCCTTTATTTATTTGTCCGTCTGACTAAATTACACTTTCATGTTGTGAAATAAATTATATGTATGCATAAAACATAGATGTTTCAATGTTAGTTAATATAAAAGTAATGGAAAAATACTTTATCGAAGGATAAAGAAAATATTCTTAAATAACTATTACAGAAATTATAAAATGTTTATTCTTGAGTGCTTACTTTAAATTGGATTTTACAAACTGTGTATTTTTGCTTAAAAAATGAATGTAATTTAAAGTGTAAAGGGCGATAACTTAGGCTAGGCGTTAGGCTATCAGCGTAATTGGAGTTTTGTTCACCTTATTACAGGTCCTGTTCATGCTTCTGGGACAATTAAACGATAGAACCATTCAATCAAAGCAAACCGTGGGCTTAAGTTGCTTCTTTCGCACATTGACACCCTCCTCAAGCTGCATGTATGTAACATTATAAACAAAAAGTTTGTAAATCGTTTAACATCCAGGTCTATGTCTGAAGGAAGAATTTAAGTTATGAAATGGACTGGGGTGATGGGAGTAAACATGTTAGAAATACGGAATTCCTTGAAAAGCTGAAGGAAAATAATGCCCGTATATTTTATTTGATAGCGTGAGCAAAAACAGTGCATGAGCATCACACTGCAGTGCCTGATTTGGAGACAAGTCAGTCCTATTTACAAGTACAATATAAATGTCATGCGAAGGACCCAAGTTTCAAAGAGGTGATCCAGGTCCAACCCCCATGACCCCTTATTTTAGTATCCAACATTTTCTTTAGATTCATATTTGTATAAAACATATTTCACACACTTACAACCTCCCCCCCCCTCCCCCGAAATTTGCAGTGTTATGTGAAAAAAAAACAACATTCAGCTGTATATAGTAAGCTTATCTTAACTCGTTTCTTAAAATATATTTTTCCTTTTATTAATATTTATTTATCTATCTATTTTTCGGGATGGGTAAGTGTTTACAAGTCTTTTTGTGTCACTGTTTTCTTTGGCAAAATATCCAAATAGGCAATATTTTTAATGAAAATACATGTATATCGGGGAAAAAGAATACTTGAGTACGGATTTTGAAATTTTAGATTAAATGAAGATTTTAACTTGAATCCTTAAGGGGAAAATTGTTATCATAGGACGTACATTAGGAACAGTGGTAGCTTATAACTATTTTATGTTTAAAGTGCATTTTACGTACACCAGGGGGCTTTTTCCCACACCTGCTATATAGTACAGTTTATAAGATGCCATAAAATCACTCAACCTTACCAGTGTTTGTTTATTGGAGTGATTCAAAATGGCATCCAGGGAAAAACAGGTAAGTGAAGTCAGAGACTTTCAATCAGAATTAGGCTAGAGCTTTCTTTTTTAGGACTCTTGTAGATTCGTATTGGAAAGAAATCAAATTGACAAATCGAACCCCAAAAGGAAATAACATACACACATGACATATAAATACGACCACCTGATCCGTGATTAAAAGAGACAAGGTTTGTTTATCTGATAAAGTCTTTCACGGTTTGATTTTCTGCTAAAATGTCGATTTTATGTTTTTATTGGTTTTCTGAAATCAGAACTAACCTGCAGATCATTGAAAAATAATTTTGAATGTAGATCTTGATTCTTCACAGTTATCTAATGGATGCATGTTAAATGTAAAAAGTTAACAGACGAAAACCCTTAGCTATATTGTAGGTGTCCAAAAATACGAAAAAGTATATTTCTTGAATAGAACTTGACATATTTTATGCCTCTTTTTGTGACCCCATGCTCGTCACTAAGTTACACATTTATGATTGGTTATATTTGATTTAGTTTAGGATATGGTTATATATTAATAAATCCTGATAACTTATGGAATTGATATTGAAAAAAAATATATAATTTGGTACATTTTTTATTTTAGGATTATTTTTCATTTCATCCCCCCCCCCCCCCCCCCCCCCAATATTGCATTTTTCTAAACATTTTGAAAACATTATATATAAATTACAAGATATTGTTTATTATGAGAATAATTTAATTTATTACGATTTGAAAAAAATGGGTATCTGAGGAACGTCTGGTCAGAAAAAAAAAATTGACTGTGTTTTAATCTTCTAGGTTCCGGAAGTTGCAATAGAGAATGAATTTGAGAGCCCGGATAAACCTCTGACGAAATCCGAACGTGTTCTGTTTGGAATTCTGGTGTTCTTTATGTACGGCATTTTCATCGTGGCGGTGAGCCTCACAGCCCATTACAACCAATAGGGAATGTCAGTGAAAAGACAAAAAATATACCGCTTATAATGTACACTGTCTTGTTGCTACAGTGGAAGAAATGGGAAATGTTATCGGACAATATAAACATTCAAAATATATCTTAAACAACCAACATTTTTGTATATATATATATATATGCACAATTTTTATTCATTGTAAATTAAAACTTTTATATAAAATTGTATTTGTTGTATTGAGAGTGTAAAAAAAAAACAACAACAACAACAAAATTCTTTCAACAGAATTCTGTTTGGCTGTTACATATTGATTAACACCGGTATAAAATTTTGAATCACATAATAAGGGATTGCTTATATATTAAATACTAATTGATGAATGTATGGAAAAAATATTATATTTAGAAAATGGAATTAATGATCAAATGGAAGAACTTTCAATTTAATGATATATAACAGCATTGTATCTGTAGACAAGGTCATTGTATCGACCGTAGAAAATGCAAATTGTTGACTCTATACGAAACTGTTGATTTTCTTGTTTATCAAATTGTTTGTCAATAGCTGAACTCATTTCAGACATTGTTTGTACGTAGATCATGCTATTGAGTATCAAATCAAATAAGAGATATAAATCCCATACGCAGTGATAATATACGAGGGTTGTTCGATATGTAATGTGTATTGTACGATTCAAATAGTCAAATGGACATTATATCCCTTCAAAGTATTCTCCGTGATTTGGAAATACACAATCTTAATCTCTGAATCCATTTCTGAAATGCGTCACGGTACGCTGATTTAGGTATACCTCTGAGGCACTGACTGACGGCTGAGCCAAGGGCCTGTCGGGACTTGTATCGACGACCAGATAAGAACTTTTTAAGTTTTGGAAAAAGGAAAAAGTCGCATGGTGCTAGATCCGGAGAGAATGGTGGGTGTGGCAAGACGGTAAGCTTCTCAGACTTCAAAAATTGCTTCACAAGCTCAGATGTGTGTGATGGAGCATTATCATGAAGAAGGCGAACATGCCTAAATCCCGACACAGGACGTCGTTTCTGATAATATTTCTTGAGCTTTTTCAGTACAACATCTCAGTCCCAATACCGACCTGTAACACTTTTGCCCTACGGCTAAACCATCACAAGAGAAGAATATGCAATAAAGGACCTTCTTTGTGCTCATTGTCCTTTTGGCAACTACAGGCCTTCTACCGTGTTTGGTTAGCCATAATTTGTTTCCAACTTTTCTTACTGGTTCGAAATAGTGAACCCACGTTTCGTCCCAGTAACTATGTTTGCAAATTGTCTTTGATTGAAGTTTGGAAACATTTTTAGCAGTCGCTTAGCGGTTTGTATTCGTACCTTTTTTTGGTCATCTGTCAATATATGGGGTATCCATCTGGCAGAAATCTTTCGTACTTTCAAAATACGCTTCAAAATGAAATGCACCCCCGATAGCAATATGCCAACAGCTTTGGTAATATCACGAATCGTGTACCTGCCATCACTTTCAATTATTTCCTTGACTTTTGAGACATTTGTCTTGCCTGATACAGTCACAGGTCGACCCGATTTTGCTGCATCTTTGACGGACTCTGTGCCAGTCAGAAATTTCTGTCTCCACCTACGAACTGTCTCATAAAATACCTTATCAGACCCATAAACTTCCCCCAATTCAGTAAAAATCTGCTTTACCGAATTACCGAGTTTTGTGCGAACTTTTATATAAGCTCTAATTTTTTCAATATTCTCAACCCTTTTCCCAACCATTTTTACAACGATGGTCAACGACTGGCTCTATTGAAATGACGATTATTTTATAACCATGTGTAGATGAAGGCTCGTGAACTGTTGGCAAGGTATTGAATAGAAGTATCCAGGCGTATAAATATCGACGAAATCGTGCAAGGCGTTATCGCGCTGTGGTACAATACACAATACATATCGAACAACCCTCGTACAATTATCTAAATAAGTGATGTTGACCATAGACAAGTTTAAATCACATTTATCAAGAAGTTGTATTAAATAAGTGTCCATTAAAATCTCTTACTAGTAAAATATCCAAATATGAATCAGATGTGTCAGACTCTGTAGTATTTTTTTTAATTACGAGTTCAGATATATCATGAAAATGTATGATGGAATTGATAAAACGTCTTCGATATATCTTAATTTTGAATTGAAAGCCTTAGCAACAGACCAAGTCATTTCATGTAGATTTCTGTAGAAATTAATTCTGCTTTTATATGAATGTAAAAATAGACCTGGTAAAAACTGTGTTTCTAAGTATCTACAATTTAAACTAGAGATAATGTGAGCACTGGGCTTACTGAAGGATACCTCGCCCCCATATAATTATAATGACAAAGTCCATCTTTTTGCTCTTTGGAGACACAAAAAAAGTGTCAGATCGGAAAGTAAAAGAGGAGGTGCACAATAATAAAGAATCTGTGAAAGTATAATTAACTTTTATTCAGTGGTATAGGATGAGTTGCGTATAAATGATGAGTACCCTTCAATATTATAGAAAGAATGGCAGTATCAATGTTTTGCCATAGGAAACCCGAAATATGTGTCCAAATAAAAAATAAGATAGGAGGTGCACAATGGCACTATGTAATAAAAAGTTGTCCTCTATTAAGTCCCTCCAACTTTTTTTCTCCGTTTTTCTCTGTTTGCTTCATAAAATACCAAGAGAGGTTTTCCAAGAATTTTTCTATCAATAACAGACCTAGAATTTAAACAATTTTGGATAAGGCTCCCTCGCTCATTATAAACATACATTGTTAATTTGATTAATACCCAGGAATAGAGAAGATTTTCCAAGAAACCTTTAACTCAAATATATCATCAGAAGAGCCAAAATCAAACCTTGACTAATTAAGGAGATCTGATAATCAGAATTGGAAGAGGCACCCTTATCCACAATTACCACGCACATTAGATGTTTGCTAAATACCAAGGTGCATCTTTGGCGATGCCGTTCTTCACCATGTTGCCCCCTTGCTAATACCCATTCTGGCCCCGCTTAAAGTCCTTACCCCTAGGGGTGGGTCGTGATTTGGACAATTTAGAATCAACACTATCTGCTTCTCCCTTGACCAAAGAGCCATCAAATTCCCAAAGAACTTTGCTCATCACACGTACAACCATGCACTTGTTTTGTTTGCTTTATAACCAGAAACAGAGGAGATTTTTTAACTTCTAAGTAGAGAACAATCTTACTCTATTTTATTGAGCTTTACTCGTTTTTGAAATAGTTTGTACGTAGAGCATGCTATTGAGTATCAAATCAAATGACAGATATCAACCACGTATACTCAGTGATAAAGTATATAAGTACATACACTAATGTTGACGATAGACAAGTTGAAATCATCATGTGTTATCATGAAGTTGTATTAGGTTTCCATTAAAATCTCTTTTAGTAAAATATCCAAATACGAATCAGATGTGTCATACTCTCTAGTTTTTTTTTTAATTTCGAGTTAAGATATATCTAATCAAGGTAGAATGAAAATGTATGATGTAATTGATAAAACGTCGTCGATCTATCTTAATTTTGAATTGAAGGCCTTATCGAGAGACCAAGTCTTGTCAAGTAGAAGTTTCTGAATAAATTCTGCTTTTATATGAATACAAAAATAGGTCTGCTAATAACGGGTTTTTTTTTTTAAGGTATCTGCAATGAAATATATGGAGATAACGAACAGTATTCAAGCTCAAAAGTCCAATAAACAATACAAAATATAAGCAGAGCAAACACGGACCTCCAAAACATCAGAGGTGGGATCAGGTGCCTTGGAGTAGTGAGCATCCCCTGCCGATCAGTCATACCCGCCGTGTGCTCCTTGTTATGATCGGGAAATAACGGAATATACGTCGTCAATTCAGTGTATAAATAATGGACTAACAATTAGTATGAAAAACTTCAGTCAGCGTTTGACTCAGTGATAAATTGATTTAGCTGACGTGGTCATTTTATCAACAACTTTGATTAAAAAAAATTTTACATTGGAAACAAAATCATGAACTGAAAAAGTTGTCCTCTATAAAGTCTTTCCAACTTTTTTTCTGTTTTGTCTCTGTTTGCTTCATAAAAGCCCAAGAGAGGTTTTCCAAGAATTTTACAATCAATAACAGACCTAGAATTTAAATAATTTTAGATAAGGTTCCCTCGCTCATTATAATCATACATTGTTTGATTAATATCCAGGATTAGAGAAGATGTTCAAAGAAAACATTTGATCAATAGAGTCAAAAACCAAACCTTGACTCATAACGCCTGATAATCAGAATAAGAAAAGACACCCTTGCTCACAATTACCATGCAGAGTAGATGTTTGCTAAATACCCAGGTGCAATGAAGATGTTCAACGTTAATAATGTGTTTTCAATGTATAACTAACAGAGCTCCGACTTATTACCTGAATCCTTGACCCAGAGGCCGTAAAAATTGCAAACTATAACCATCTATTTGCTAGGGCTCTCGAGTCTCTACGAGGGTTGTTCGATATGTATTGTGTATTGTATCACAGCGCGATAACACCTTGCACGATTTCGTCGATATTTATACGCCTGGATAACTCTATTCAATACCTTGCCAACAGTGTAAACACGAGCCTTCATCTACACATGGTTATAAAATAATCGTCATTTCTTGTAAAAATGGTTGGAAAAAGGGTTGAGAATATTGAAGAAATTAGAGCTTATATAAAAGTTCGCACAAAACTCGGTAATTCGGTAAAGCAGATTTTTACTGAATCGGGGGAAGTTTATGGGTCTGATAAGGTATCTTATGAGACAGTTCGTAGGTGGAGACAGAAATTTCTGACTGGCACAGAGTCCGTCAAAGATGCAGCAAAATCGGGTCGACCTGTGACTGTATCAGGCAAGACAAATGTCTCAAAAGTCAAGGAAATAATTGAAAATGATGGCAGGTACACGATTCGTGATATTGCCAAAGCTGTTGGCATATCGCTATCGGGGGTGCATTTCATTTTGAAGCGTATTTTGAAAGTACGAAAGATTTCTGCCGGATGGATACCCCATATATTGACAGATGACCAAAAAAGGTACGAATACAACCGCTAAGCGACTGCTAAAAATGTTTCCAAACTTCAATCAAAGACAATTTGAAAACATAGTTACTGGTGACGAAACATGGGTTCACTATTTCGAACCAGTAAAAAAAAGTTGGAAACAAATTATGGCTAACCAAACACGGTAGAAGGCCTGTAGTTGCCAAAAGGACAATGAGCACAAAGAAGGTCCTTAATTGCATATTCTTCTCTTGTGATGGTTTAGCCGTACAAATTCCGGTGCCGAAGGGCAAAAGTGTTACTGGTCGGTATTACCGAGATGTTGTACTGAAAAAGCTCAAGAAATATTATCAGAAACGACGTCCTGTGTCGGGATTTAGGCATGTTCGCCTTCTTCATGATAATGCTCCATCACATACATCTGAGCTTGTGAAGCAATTTTTGAAGTCTGAGAAGGTTACCGTCTTGCCACACCCACCATACTCTCCGGATCTAGCACCATGCGACTTTTTCCTTTTTCCAAAACTTAAAAAGTTCTTATCTGGTCGTCGATACAAGTCCCGACAGGTCCTTGGCTGAGCCGTCAGTCAGTGACTCAGAGGTATACCTAAATCAGCGTACCGTGACGCATTTCAGAAATGGATTCAGAGATTAAAATTGTGTATTTCAAATCACGGAGAATACTTTGAAGGGATGTAATGTCCCACAAGGGATGTAATGGGCCACAACGCTCACCTATGTATCATTGGTAATGCTGTTCTTTACCATATTTCTTCCTTCGTAATACCTTTTGTGGCCGCACCTTATCCCTAGGGGCGGGTCGTGATTTGGACAATTTAGAATCTACAAAAACCATTAACTTTACTTTATGATCAAAAGAGCCAAAATAAAACCTTTGATTATTCGAAAACCTTTGAGGTTTGATTATCAGAATTGGTAGAGGCACCCTTACTTACAATTACCATGCACATTAGATGTGTGCTAAATAACCAGGTGCAA
>NW_026919341.1:0-15246 GCF_032062105.1 Saccostrea cuccullata
CTGCTGTTCTTGAAAGCTTGCATTGCTTTTCAAACCATTTGATGTACAATGATTCTCTACTTAACACTGTTACGTAATTGATTGATGAAATTCTGGACCGAAGCATCTGCATGGGAAAAGAAACGAGAAGAAGCAAACTAATTTACAATGTAATATCGTCCAAAATATAATCGTTGGATAGGAGTGAAGTATAACACTTCAACAACAAACAAATCTATACAATAAAGAATTAAAAGCGAACTTGAATAAGACATTTTTTTCTGTTTTCACTGCATTTTTCTGAGGTACCGTATTATCAGTTTTTACAATACTTGGAGCAGGGCAACTAAGAAAAAATATTTGACCACGTGCCTGATGTTTAGGTGCTGGTAATTCAATGTCAAGGTATAGTTTTACTGAAAATAGGCAATCAATTACCCATTTAACCATAACATGTAAAATAACTTAATCTTTGATACACAGTGCAAAACAGTGAGATTTATATAATATAAAGGCATTTTTTATAGAGAACTGAAGCGGACCTGTTCAAAGATGAAAGCACAGATTATACTAAAGACAAGATCATTCAGTAATGTAAATGAAAGCTCATTTCCTCCTGGGACCAACTACATGCGTCTTTGGAGATTATGCATGTATCGAATTTTCCACCATCGAGCTATCTAAACAATTTCATGGAACGACTGCATAAATAAGCCCTGGTTAAATCTAGTACTGTCTGACGCCGTGACGTCAGACAATAACAATCTTGGCAGAGCGTTACACATGCTGACCATTCCCCTGCTGTTCTTGAAAGCTTTCATTGATTCTCAAAACATTTAATGTACAATTATTTTCTACTTAACACTGTTACGTAATTGATTGATGAAATTCTGAACTGAAGCATCTGGGAAAAGAAACAAGAAGATGCAAACTAATTTACAATGTAATATCGTCCAAAATATAATCGTTGGATAGGTAGTATAACACTTCAGCGACATACAAATCTATTTACACAATAGAGAATTAAAAGCGAACTTGAATAAGACATTTTTTCTGTTTTCACTGCATTTCTCTCAGGCACTGTATTATCAGTTTTTACAATACTTGGAGCAGGGCAACTAAAAGAAAAATATTTGACCACATGCCTAATGTTTAGGTACTAGTTATTCAATGTCAAGGTAAATTTTACTGAAAATAAGTAATCAATTATTTAACCAAAACATGTAAAATGATTAAACTTTGATACACAACACAAAACAGTGACATTTATATAAAAAGGCATTTTTTATAAAGAACTGAAGCGGACATGAAAGATGAAAGCACGGATTATACTAAAGAAAAGATCATTCAGTAATGTAAATAAAAGCTCATTTCCTCCTGGGAAGAACTACATGCGTCTTTGGAGATTATGCATGTATCGAAATTTCCACCATCAAACTATCTAAACAATTTCATGGAACGACTGCATAAATAAGCCCTGGTTAAATCTAGTACTGTCTGACGCCGTGACGTCAGACAACTAATCATTTTTTTTTTCAAACCAATATTCGAAAGAATTTTCGAAAGATTGAGGAAATTCAATTCTTTTGGTACACCATACACTTTATATTTAGGCAACAGCATGTTAAAATTACCTAAGCAATGCTTCTTACTCCGAATCATTTACCATTTGAATTTTGTTATTCTTTTTAATGAACATCAATGTTGGGAATTGAAAAGAAAATATTGGTGAAATTTGGAGCAGAGGGATATTTCACCTTCGAGAATTCTTTCAACATATTCAGAAAAAATGCTTTTAATGATTTTTTCCTTACAGAATGTTGGCAAAAAGACCTTATATATCTTGTGTATTGTTTGTTGTTGTTGTTGTTGGTTTTTTGATTGTTTTTGTGTTTGTTTGTTTGTTGTTTTTTTTTTTGCCTTGCTTTTTCATAGACATGCATGATGTTTCTATTGACAGGAACAAAGCCAAATACCGAATCATCCAAACCTGTCTTCACAGAATGTCCAGGATATCTAGGTAATTTCTATGTTGACACACATACATCACAAACAAACGTCACATGGCCAGAGGTGGTTGCAATTAGCGGAGATGGAAAACAAGTACAGTAAGTTTTTGAATTTTTTTTTTAGAAAAAATTATAATTCCAAATGTGCATCACAACTCTCTCTCTCTCTCTCTCTCTCTCTCTCTCTCTCTCTCTCTCTCTCTCTCTCTGTCTCTCTCTCTCTCTATATATATATATATATATATATATACATAAATGTATACACCTCAAAACTAGGGTGCAGCGTGTTTCCGGGCAAGAGAACGGTACTGAATTCAGTGTAGGTCTGCATGAAATCCTTTACAGAGCCACAGACTCATTCGGAAGTGACCATTGTTTGGTATTGTTTGCAGTAAGAAGTAAGTAGTAAGAAGTAATTATATTAATAAATATCTTTAATGTACATGTACCGGGTATGTATGATTTTTCAACAAACGACGTCTTAACTTTTAACATCTCGACATATGGATTAAGATACACATATCAGAAATGCAACTTGTTTTCACAACTGAATACATGTATATTTTTTTAAAAGGTCGCTGTA
The DNA here is from genome assembly GCF_032062105.1 of Saccostrea cuccullata. Lineage (NCBI taxonomy): Eukaryota > Metazoa > Mollusca > Bivalvia > Ostreida > Ostreidae > Saccostrea > Saccostrea cuccullata. The sequence continues at coordinate 2,572 of NW_026919341.1, forward strand.
GTGATCTCCCTTCTCCAGACAATGGTTATTTCGAATGTACAAACGATTATGGAGAAGGTTCAGTGTGCATTTTGAAATGTTTGAACGAATTTAGACCAAATGTTTTGCAGCCAGTTTCCTGTGAAAAAACGTTGAACTGGTCTCAATCCGTGATTAACGAGAAATGCTATGGTAAGATTTATATCAGAAAACTTCGGAACCAACTATTACAAAATTAAACTAAAATTATCTGTTGAGATTGATTTTCATCTTTCAGATGTTTGTCGACCCTTCATTAGAAAATACCCTAGTAAAATAATTGCAATTATAAATTCAAACTCTTCTCGGATGAACGTCAGTTGGGATTTACCCTCAGCAACAGATAACGATGGAATTGCGTTTATAAATTGCTCTACAGGGCAGCAGTCCAATGGATTGTTACCGCTTGGTATATCAACCGTACACTGCGAAGTGTCAGATAGATCAGAAAATAAGGAACACTATCTACTTGATGTTAGTGTTAAACGTACGTTTTACAACTTACATTATCTATCTATGTATATTAAATGCATATTTAGTACCTAAATTTTTAAACAAAGTAGTATTGGAAAATAGTTGGCATATATTTGTTAAGATTAGTTCGATCTTTTTTTCAGAATGGACATGCCAGGAAATATTACAGAAAAATATTTGCAATTCATCTATAACAAATTGTTTTGATGTTTACCGTTGGCAATTATGCTTAGTGACAAACTGTGAAGATGGAGAAGTAGCTAAGATTCTGTGTCCTTCGCAGAACGTATCAAGTGATATGTGGAACGTACAGGAAACACAAAGCTTTTCATGCTCAGGTAAATGATTTTTAGCAATAATTCATACAGGACACACACGTTTAAATTTAATAGTAAAAAGAATGTAGACCTGTTCAAAAGTTATGACCAAGATAAATGTTTTCAAAAGTAGGTCAAACTCCGGGGTCAAGGTCAAAGGGTCAAGATTTTTTGTTTATGGCACAATAATACATGTGAAGTATGAAAACCCTAACTGTAACCGATCAAAAGTTATTGCCAAGGTTAAAGTCTTTAAAAAGAAGGCCAAACTCCAAGATCAAAGGGTCAAAGTTGTTGGTATCCAACAAAAGGTATTGTCACAAGGATTACTTATGGAGAGTTTGAAACCCTAACCCTTACAGTTTGAAAGTTATGGCCAAGGTTAAAGGTATCCAATGGAAGGTTTTGACACGAAGAATGCATACGTGAAGTATGAATGTCTTGGCCCTTACCATTCAAAAGTTATGGCCAAATAAAAGTTTTAGAGTAAAAGTGTGTCAAACTCCAAGGTCAATAGGTCAAATTTGGTGGTATTCAAGTGAAGGTCTTGTCACAAAGAATACACATGTCAAATATGAAGGTCAAGTTATGGGCAAAGTTAAAGTTTTTGCGGACAAACAGACAGACAGAGAGAGAGGGATGGACACGACAAAAACGATATAACCCTAATTAGTCAGCCCCCGGGCTGACTAGTTACGTTAGGATGAAACTGCAAGTGCGCTTGCGTTAATCGGAATTCTGGGAAAAAGATTTGCACAATTTTTTCCAACCAGAGGGCGTGCTTCTACACGCACACACAACCGCGATCTATTTATAGACTGCATTGTTCTTCGTCGTTCTCGACGAAAATTTATGACATAGACTATTCAGCTTCTAGATGGGATATTTGTCAGTTTTTAAATGATACTATGAAAATATTTCTTTGCTTCTAATAGATGATAAGTACATTTATTCCCTCAATCGCCATTGCAAGCCGAAGATTTAAATTGTGTATTCCTCTGGATGCCTGATGCTAGACTCCCTCGATCAGTATTCAATGCCTTGCATAAGACATGTACTGGTCGGAATTCACACAACAATCCACTTGCCACAAAGGTCCCAAAATAGTGAAAAAAAAGATCAATTTCCCTTCACTCTAATGATGGAAGTTATGAAAACATCAGCTAGAAGACCACTGTAAGACAGAAAATTCTTATAATTTAAGGGGGATGTACGGCCACCTTTAATGCTGTGAGAACAAAATGTAAACATTTCTTCAGATGGCTAAAATACATCATATTTTGATCAAATTTAAAGTCCTTATGATAAAGATACAATAAATATGCATAACTGAATGCATGTTGTGCATATATAATCTATACTTTTGCAGAAAAATGCTTTTGATATGCTCCTTAGAACTGCGCAGCTACAGAATTCAGCAGAGCCTTAAAAAATCCAAAAAAATATGCAAACTGTGCATCAATGTTCTCTCTACAACCATTTGTTGAGAAAATGTCTAAATTTTTCACTTTTAAATGATAATTTCAAGTTCAAAACAAGGTATCGTTGTCTTCAAAAAGAGTTTAAAGAACCATGAAAGTAGTTCATGCATAGCAGCACGTGGTCTATTTTTAGCACAGAATTTTGTTTTCCAGACCTCTTCTTAATATGGAGGGACATAACAATCTTTAAATGTAGAAGAGAATTAAAGTTGCAAAATATTTCAAATAGTATGAACACTTTTACAAGTTAAATTGATGCAAAGCATCAAATCGGCCGCAAACAAAATTCTGCATTTCAAAAAGGAATTTCACAATTTAAATCAATTCATCTATGCTAGGAAAGCACACGATATTCAAAGCTGAAAAAGTGATCATTTTTATTTCAGAATAATTAAAAAAAAGATAAGTAGAAATTTTAGTGCCTGTGCTCTAAAAATGAATTTATCGATGTAATAAATTCAATGAGAAATGATAAGAATTTAGTTTCATCAAAATAAAGATGTAGGCCTCTTAATATGAACCACGTGCTAAAATACCCTGGATCTTTGTCACATGATAATGTCACTGGATTCTGCAGGATAGGCTATGCTGCAAGGCACGGTGCAAAATGTAGAGATATTATCCTTATGTCATTCGCAGCTGTAGCATATTCAAAACAATTTTTTTTACAAGTTGAACTTTTCAATTCTTATTAACCATGCACTTTTACAACGTCATTATTATCCGGAAAATTATGACGATATTCTTCCATATCTTACACACTCCCAAGTCGGGGAGTATCTATTGTAAACTCTTTTTGTATAACCATAAATTGTCAATTATCTGATGAGAAATGACAATGAAGTTGAAACATAATTAACAACAAATAATACTTAGTTTAAAGCCATTTTTAAAAATATTTTACTCATGGTTTTACACTTGTCATCATTCAAAATTATTTTACTGAACTAATACAAAAACTAGAGGTACTGTGAGCGATGAGCTCACTAAATGATACCCCCCGCCTCCCATATGGTTATAACTGGTGAAAAAGTCCATGTTTTCCTGTGGCCGGGAAACCCAAAATATGTGTCGGATCAAAAAGTAAAATAGGAGGTGCACAATGGCAACATGTAATAAAGATTCTGTGAAAGTTTCATCACATTTCATTCAGTGGTATGAGAGGAGTTGCGGATAAGAGATGGGTACCCCAAAGCGTAACAGACGGACGGACAGACAGACGGACGGACGGACGGACGGACGGAAATACCGATTACTATATACCCCCACTTTTCAAGCGGGGGGTATAATAACGTCTCATTTACCCATGTGCGCTTTCTAACACAACCACAAATAGATCGGCCACTGCTGCGGCCGATAAAAAGAGGAAATGTGTTATAGTATGGCTTGAAGTAATTTATTTAGTATTATTATCGAACAGTTGTTAAATAATGTACTTATTGATATCAAAGAAAAAAATCTTAAACTCTTTGATTCCAGGTAAGGAAAAATGAGCACCGTCAAAGTTAAGAATTAAGAGTTTGTAAGTTTGCCACAGATAACATATAATATATATCAAAATTTTAATTATCACCAATGAAACACAAAGAAATTAAACACATAAAATCGATATGAATGACATATTCGTTGACGGAAGAAAAAAAAAAAAACATGTAATGGGATGTAAAAAAAAAAAAAAAATTAGTCGGGCCATTTCTAGGCAGTAGATCGGGAGAGAGGGCAACCAAATATTTTTATAACAGATTGTCTTATAAGGCTAGTACATGTTCCATCACATACTTAGTAATGCAAAATTTTTTAATCTTTGGCACTATTTTGAAAAACAAACATAGGATTTTTTTTTGGGGGGGGGGGGGGTAGCCTCTCATTTCTTTTTGCGTGATAGACATAGCATATGCAGTGGACTTTTCTTCGCAAACATTGTGCTTGCTTCAAAATTTCAAAGAAACAACTCAATATATTTTATCAAGCTTCGTATGTTCAATGAGCGAGAGCTTACAATGTTGTCAACATAATGAGACATGATGCGTTTTTATGTCCAAACATTACTCCATACAATGTGTGGTTCATTGCAAACAATCTAGCTATTTATGTGAGGTGCCTGAAGGGAATCCTATAACTGCCTATTTTTTCTATCTAAGTGCTAAACAAAATAGACACATGTACCAACTTTTCGAATGTAAGACATGTAATTACAATTTGTTTTTCATGCACCGCATATTGTTTAACATTTTCAAATTAAATGCTAAGCATCCTCCTTGCAGTGCCCCATTTGAAAATAACTTCTATCGCCACAGAAAAAAGACCCGCCGTAATCACATATGTTTAGGACATGTTTTATCTTTTTTCTTGAGTTTTAATGAAACCAACAAATCATCAAGACTTGTTCCATGAAAAATTAAATATAATCATGGTAATAAACGCATCTATTCTCAGCAGATATATGCACATGCCAACCACGTGCTCAGTGGAATGATATTATCGAGGAAACTCGAGCTGTAAACAGAACAGTTTTTCCCGATTTGCTGGAGTGGGGTTAAAATCGCTTTTTTTTCATTAATCAGACGATGCAATGCAACAAATAAAAGTAGTAAGTAATATAACCTAATGATTATTACCTAGTAATTTCTTGTCTTGATGTTATTATGGTCGCATTTATTCTAAAACCAATGCTATTCGAACTCTGTGTGACAGAGGAATGGCGGACGAAATAAACACATGGCCTCAGGAAGACACCCATATGAAAAATCAAATTTTTAAGAATTATGGATAATGACAAGAAAAACGCGAAACAAATGGTTGTAGCCATATTATCAATGAATCAAACTAACACTAAATTCAATGCATTTTTCATCTCGTGAATGCTGTAGCTGCGCAGTTCTAACATGATTAATTTCCTCCTGATTAAAACAAAATAAACTTAATTATTAACTGATTTTGGTCTCTAATAGTAGGTAATTAGTGCATTAGCACTTTGAGTAACTTTGGGCTAGTTTAGTAGAGTATTAAGCGCATTCTTGGTATTTCTTATTTTACACCAGACTAGATCCAATATGGCTTGTACATCCCCCTTAAATGATGATAGACGTGTAAGTGCCGCTTGTGCACGTGAACCGCGCCCACATGTGAGACCACAGTGGAAATGCGATAGCTGAGAGAACTGTGCTGATTTATAGACTGGGTCAACACCCCCCCTCCCCCAATGAAAGGAGAGAGGGGGAATGAATTCCAGTTTTTTAATCTATAGTTTTGCTATGATGATAGACATCCTCAAAGACATTTTGTGTACATGTATACGCATACTGCATGTGTAAACATATTTAGAATTTGCATTTAAAATTGTTTTCTGTGGCGTTCATTACTTTTTTGGAAGCAATTCTTTTCTTTCCTAATAACACGAAAATGGATGCTCAAACTTAGAAATTAAATGAAATATAGATGCAGTATGCCCCCCCCCCCCCATGCATTGCCTCGAAATGCACACAAATGAAAACTGTTATTTAATAATATTTAAAAACGATCTAACACAAAGTCTACCTTCCTTTTATTCATCATAATCTGCATATCATTTTTATAGAATTTAACGTGATCTTAGTTGCCATGGTGGCTTTTGTTCATTTACCTGTATAAGATGAACTTTCTCTGATGTCTGCGCCGAAGAGAATTTATTGGAGATCATTGTAATGGTCACGATGCAGAATTAAAAAAAAATATTCTATGCTTTATTATTTATTATGTATGTGGCATTACGTTACAAATAAGAAAACAATAATTATTACAACTAATTTAAATTTTCTTACAATGGCATTTATTACATTTAAGGAACACAACATGATGGGTAGATCAAATCATAAACCATTACAAAACAAGAAAGAAACTTTCTGTATTCCAGTGGCTGACAATCAGCTTTTTTAAAAAAGCTAACCTTGTCTTCCATTTCGGGAGCATAAATAAAAGATATGCAGCACAAAAGTACATTAGCAAAAGTAAATGCTATGACACATTTTTTTTATCATTTCATAGGATTTTTGGTAAAACTTAAAAGCAGTAGCAGTTCAATTTTGATCGGAGGTAGAAGTAAACCGCATACAGCCGTTGTTCTGTTGTTTTGTTTTCGAGTAATGGAGATCAATGGAGAAGACGTTCTATTAATCAAGCAGGAGACGAATTCCGTAAACAAAGTTCTAATTATATCTTTATCTCAACATGATCTGCAGTACGACTTACACATTACATACCAAAAGTAAGTCTACAATAGTTGGAATAAATTTGCTACGATTTATATATTCTTTCTATTTAATCTACTACGGCTTAATCCACTCGTATAGGAAGAAATCAATGTACATATATGTTTTTATTTTCGGAAATATAACAGCAAGACGTTGCATATCAAAGGCAATGCTGTTGAAGAATGGAACACTTTAAGAGTGTTTATCAGCGTCAGTGGGGATACCTGGACCCTTAATATGAATCAGACCATCGGAAACACATTTCGCAGTTACGAAATGCAAGGGAATTCCTTATTTACTGATGAATATTATGCTGTGTTTGGACGTTCTCATTCCGTCGAATTTCCCTCAGATCAGAAAGGTAAAACGTCTTACATTCGTAATCTTGTAAAGAAATTTCTAAATAGATCTTTATGCATGATGTCAGATGTTTAATATGAATTAGACTTTTAGCACTTACGATTTCTGTTAATTTTTTTCACAGGGTTAGAAATTTGCGTTTTCCTTATAAAAGACGCGATTTCGGGAAATATTTTAAAATCTATGTGGCCAGAGGGAGTTTATTTTATAGATATCGAGTTTTCCACGCCCACTTATATTCAATTGCTGATAAATGGTAAGCCAATACAACACGCTTTTCTTTCATTTCAGCGCCAGCTGTTGGCAAAACTAAATTGATTTTAAACTTATTTGCTTGTAAAACTAGTCATTTTGTATTTTTTAGAGAGATTGAATAAGGAAAAATGATGTTGTGAAGATGTGAAGCTTTTTAAAACTATTCTCAAACTCATTTTTAATTCTTTGAGAGGATAAGTTTTTATATCTTACTTGTAGACAATATAATTTTATCATTCTTCGATCATGATTTGATATATGCCCATACAGGTAGCTAGATGTATTTTTACAAAGTTCATGGGTCAAATGTGACATTCATATATATTTCCATTTCTATTTGTTTTCTCTGTGATTTGTTTTGAAAATTAGTTGAGTTGATTTCTTTACCATTCTACTGAAATGTAAATTTCACCAATCGATAAGAGCTTGAGAGGCCTAATATGCATGTAATTCTCGTGCGGCTATGTCTGGGGCCTAATATGCCTGTACAGATCGTGTGTCTGTCTTTGTATTTGACGTCAGTTAGCGGGGACTATCGAAATGGACATGGGGGTTATATTTAAGGGGGCCGACTATAGTTTCCATTTCGCAATATTTCGTGCATCATTGTAAAAAGCGTATTTACTGTTTAATGCAACTTTTTTTGCTTAATTATTAAAATCAAACAAAATTAAGAAATTGTAGATATAAAAATGTAATTACAATTTGATATAACTGATTTTTCAACCGATTTTGCAACTGATAGGTAGGTAGACGTCGTTGCAGTGTGTTTTTGACGTTATGATAATCTGTAGCTCCTAAAGAAAGGAGTAATAAAAATATTATTAAAGAAAAAGTAATAAATATACGCTTTTGGAATTTAAAACATAGAAATTTGAAAATATCTCCAATATTTTTATTTTGTTTTCATATGAATCCATTGTGCACGTAATATTTTGTAATACTCTATAAAAATAGTAAAATTTGCTAAAGAACCATATGCGGTATATTGCATATATTTGCCCCCACAAAAGTCAAATTTTGAAAATTTCCTGAAATGTGCTGAATTCAATAAATTGTATGAGAAATATAAATTAACAGAAAATATTATTGTGTCAAAGCAGTGTATTCACAATTTTTGTTTTTATGACGTCACAAACTAGTCCGATTTCATATCCTTTTTCAGAAAGAGGACAAAATGGACAAAATTTCAACAACTTTAGCTTTAAAATTTATAGAGCGCAAGTTTGTTCAGGAACAATATTGACATATTTCATTGATATTATCATTCTACACATTATATCAAAATATTGATCCTGAACACACATGCGCTCGGTGACTTTTACTCAAAATATCGACGAAATATGTTCATTTTTCTGTAAAATTCATAAAAAACTAAAATTTACGTCATGTTTGTGACGTCATTACGTACATATTGCGTCATTACTTATGAAAATATTCAGTGCTTTGAAGTCAGCATATACTCCCCTATTTAAAAACTTAATTAAATATATCTCCATCAAAGTTTGATTTGGGGGGCAAATATTGGTTATTACCGAATCAAGTTCTTTTTGCATTTTGAGATGCCCCCTCTGGTGACAAGACGGTAGAATTTTGTGTTTCTTATATATATTGTATAATATAGTATTACTCATCAAATATTATAGTTTGAACAAAATGTCTATTGTAGTATTTGTATAATTTGCTTTAAAGTGCTAAAAATTGGCATTTTCTATATAATCTTATAGTAAATGTACCTGTATTTTGAGACACTCCCTCAAAAATACCTGGACGGTAGATTTCCCCCAAACTTTGCATGTACACTGAAGTTAATGTAAGTTATATAATGTATAAAAATGAAGAGTTTCGCTATTGTAGCTTTCACACAAGAAAACTATAGTCGGCCCCGTTAATAACAATGGAAATGTAAGGAATCATTGCCAAGATAGTAGAGTATACCTGGGACATCAACGAAAGATACGTGTAGCTGGAAAGGTGGGATAATTTTACGCATAACAGGCTTCACCCGTTATGCAAATTATCCCAAGTTTAAAACTCAATACGATTCGTAAACCGAATGTGTGCGTCATTTTCGATCGGACTCTCTCTATATCTGAGGACCCCTATATAACATAGTCACTATGCAGTGTAATCAGTCGACACCGGTGTAGACGGGCGTATGCTATTAAGCACTCGTTAGTGACCAAAAAGCATGTAACTACAACACTTCTTCTAATACAGTAGAGTAAGATACCAAAGAAGCAATAGTTGTACAGTTCAGTGCAGTATACAAGCTAACACATATACACGTAACTGCGATAAAATGTTAACAAAAGTTATGCAAGAAACCAGTACAAACACAGGTCGCCATTCCACATTGCTACCCGTGACAATAAATCAGTCGTATATAACGAATGCGAAGAGTATAACCTGGTGTTGATATCGCAAATAGTAATATCGAAATAGGTATGTTTATTTACGAGTCGTGTTCAGCTAACTAGATAGTACTTAAATATATTCATGGTTATGGTCCATAAATACATGAATGTATATATATGTATATATAAAACTGAGTAAAGGATGTACACTAGACAAAATTGCTAACGTACCACTTATTATTTTTTTCATTGTGAACTGAACATTTGTCTCATTGTTATAATTATAAATAATACGCCATTGCAATGGGTTTGACAAATCTCTTGGTGTCATGAAAGAACGCAAAAATGACCATCTTGTTTTAACATGCTTCTCTAGGATCAAATGCTGATACGGTGTAATTTTTCTGAATTTTTTATTCGTACAAACATAAAGAACAAAAAGTTATTATAAGAAAAAATATTATTTATCAAAAAATATGAAATAATATTATTATCCCTTCAAAGACGTATGGACACAATTTTTCATATTTTTTTAATGAAATGTTCAGGCTTTAGTTACATTGTATTATTGTAGCAATTTATGAATTAATAGATTTAAATGCTTTATTTTTGCTCAGGTAACATAATGATATATCAAATATATCATAAACAAGTTTGGAAAAGTAAAATAGTACTTTAATTCATTTGGTGATGCGTTAGCAATTTTGTTTAGTGTGTACGAATTTAAGCATCAGACATGTGAAATGCTAAAATGTTTTACGTTTAAAGAAAATGGATAAGGTTTAGTGTTTTTAGAAATTATTAAATTGCATAATTTGTTTATCCTTTTATTGACATTTTAAAGCTGAACACGACTTGTAAACAGGCAAACGCCATTTTTCGATAATATAGTACATGTATCTACGCAGTTGCATGTATGTGTGTATGACCCGTGCAACTGTTTGATTTCTTTGGTATCTTATTCTCTGCATTAGAGGTACACTTATTTTTTTGTCGCTCATGAGTGCTGTGTAGCATATTCCCCTCTACACTTGACGACTGATAAAACTGAACAGAGAATAAGCGGCTTTATATAGGGTCCCTTAGATAAAGTGAGTGAACCATCGAATTTGACTGACAATTTCTTTAACGAATCGTGTTCAGCTTTAATCAACTCGAATTTGGATATCAAAACACTTGCCTGAAGACGTGGCATTGAAATATAACAAAACTTATTTTTTTATTGTTTGAATAATAATTTGTGCTTTTGAAAATGGTAACTAGTATCAATATGTTTGTTTCGTTACTGACCATGTTTAATGACTTTAATTCAATTAAATGTGGGATAAATGTTATTTTCTCAAATATCAATTTATTTTTACTACCCCCCCCCCTTCCCTCGAAAAGAAAAAAACCCAAAGAGTTATGACTGGTAATAATTTCTTTTGATGATTGAAAAGTTGACAATCAGGGTATTAATACATCATATAGTAAATGCTTTATTTTGTATGTTTTTGTTGTGTGTATGATAGTTTATTCCATGAGTTAGATGTTTGAATACTAGACTTGGCTAACGAATCTTTAAAGAAAATATAAAAATATTACATGTAATCAGGATTACAATGAAATTCCTAAACTGTAATTAACTTATTTATCTAAAAATAGTTTACTCAAGATAACCGCTACTTTGTGAAAAATATTCCATTATGAGGGATGTTCCAATAATGACACTTGGCTGTTTCACCCAAATTTATTAATCTTTGGATTTTTATTCATCCATGCTCTTCAAAGTACTCACTCTTGGTCCGGTCAAATTTTTAGACGATCAGCTAAGGTACTGAAATATAAACTTTTTTATACTTCTCAATAGGGAAACCAATCACATACTGATAAATTGCAGACCAAAGGGCATTTCGTAATTTGTATCTTTTTCTAGATAGGTGTAATTTAAGTTTGGTGAACATAAAGAAGTTGCACGGATAGAGAACGGGGGTGTGGTAGGAAATTAACCTTTTCCACCTCCAAATACGCAGTCGCAATTGTAATCGCAGATGACCTTAAAAATATTTTTAATTTAGTGCCTTAATATGTCGTAATGATGATTAAGATCATAATGGTTAAATTCATTTTCCTTATAGTCAAATAATATATGACATGATATTCAGTTCATTTTTAAGAAGGGGAGCATACATACTGGCTTTAGGGGAAAATTCTATTCTATAATAGAATTTTCCTTCTTTTAAGGGTTACCCTAGATTGCGATTTACATTTGAATATCGTTAACCACAGCCAGCTATCTACGGAAGGGCGGGGTTCTTCTTTACAAGACTTCCCAGATTCCGTCACTTTCAAATTAAACCACTTCCCTTCTCATCTTAACCTAACTTTACTACAGACAATGTGAGATTCATACGTCTCAAATATGTTTATAACAAATTAACTTTCATGATAATATAGTCTTTTTTAAAACTGAAATTTGTGAATAATTTGCATTGATATGTTCCTTTAAACATGACTCATGTATTTAGATGACAACAACACATGTAGAGCCTCAAAGGAATGTTCATCATCAGATTGTAATTGTTCATCAGGCTTCAGTGGAGACCAGTGTGAGATACCACCCAATGTTTGTGTACCAGGCCTTTGTAAAAACCAGGGACATTGCAACGATACTGGAAACAATTCGTTCGAATGTTATTGCAGAAAGGGGTTTGAAGGTCTCTATTGTGAGAAAGAAACCAAGGAAGGTAGATATTTATAGTTCTTTTGCTATAATATATTTATAAAGATAAAACATATACCAATTGTTAAATACGAATCAAAATATAGAAAGATCACAGATAATTTAAAGTTTTAATTAGAAAAACTGTCACACTTGCTTTGGCATAGGTTTATGCAGGGCCTAAGAAATACTTCAGAAAAGAAATTAATAGCTACACAATTGAATCCTTAAGCATAAAACTATAAAAAGGGAAAACAATTTCTCTTTAGAATTGAATTCAAATCATGTAAAGTTTAATTGTTATGTTAAGCACGTTTTAGCTTTAGCTCACCTGAGCCTAAGGCTCAATTGAGCTTTTCTGAGCAATATTTGTGTTTGTCGTCGATCGTCGTTGTTAACTTTTCACATTTCATCTTCTCAAGAACCAACGGACCAATTTCAAACAATCTTACCACAAAGTATAGTTAAGTGAAGGAAATTCAA
>NW_026919342.1:0-15310 GCF_032062105.1 Saccostrea cuccullata
CCTAGCCCCACGGTAGCTAGTTGGTAGAGCGCTCGCTTCGTGATAGGGAGGCCATGTGTTCGAATCAATCAATCGACCAAAGTCGATAAAATAGCAATGATCCTTCGCCAAGTGCTCGGTGCGTTGAAATGAAGGTTGAGGGTCCTTCGGATGAGACCTTTTAAAAACTTATCCCCCGTGTCATGGTACACCTCTAGGCGTGTCCTCTAATGGCCAACACTACAGGAGCGCAGACATAAGGCAAAGGTCATCATGCTTTATCGCATCGTTCGCCATCTTATTGCAATACCAACGCAAAACTACCTTGTACCAAGGGAGCTAACTTAACAACACGGGGCCATAACATCAGATTCTTGCTCCCTTACTCCAGGACTCAGGGCCATCAGCAGTCCTTCTTTCCATCAGCAATAACACTATGGAACAACCTACCATCTACTGCGGTCAGCGCCTTTAGACTGGAGAGTTTCAAGGACAGCATTTGGGGCAATCAGAATGGAAAGCTCCGACAGTTTTAATTGTAAATATCACCAGAATGGTTTTTATGAATTTGTAAATAGATCGTTGTTTCCCCATGGGCAAGTGTACATAGTAACAATCACGACAATACACCAGAAGGTGGTTTGTGGTTTAAAGGAAGAAGAAGAAGAAGAAGAAGTTGGCACGATAAAGAACCCTCACTGCTCAAAGGCCATGGGTGCCGAGTGAGGTCTAAATTTGAAGCCCTTCGTCGGTTTATAATAATGTCTCTACAAGTATGGCAAGCCCTTTTACGTATTTATTTCATCGCAAATAAAAAAAATCTTTCAATAAGAGAGATATTTTTTAGCATAGAGAGATATTTAGCTTAAAGAGATATCTTTATACTTTAGAGAGATTTTTGTAAGAGAGATATGTCTTTTACTAAATTCAGTGATTGGGAAGGCCAAAATGGTCAATGGAACTACGCGCAACTATCAACATTTTTGATGGGCTATTTAGAAAATGAATGGGCCCTCAATATAATCTTTATAACCTAGAGAGATGTCTCATTAAGCGGGAGATATCTCTTTATAAGCGAGAGAGATATCTCTTAAGCTTAGAGATATCTCTTCAACAAGGTTAAAGAGATATCTTTCTTAGTTAGAGAGATATCTCTTCAGATTTTCAAAAAGAGGTATCTTTCTAAGCTAAAGACATCCTTTTTAATGAAAGAGATATCTCTTTTCCAGTGATCTTCAAAATGAAATAGTTCTCCCCTTTCATACGAAAGCGAAACAGGAACTAAAGCCTCTGTAATAATTTCGCTGTTATGAGAAAAAAGACTGAGCACGCCATACCCAGAATAATATATGCACTATGTACACAAAATGCTATAAATCTCTTGTTTGAAACAACAAATAATAAGGACAGCTTCAATGATAAAAATGCTAAAAGTTTATATTCAGGAAAACGAAAGTTTAGCATAAAATCTCAAATGCAATGGACCGAATTTTCTCAGCTTATGAAATAATAAACTATTATTAATTTGAAATCTAGACAACACTGAATTACTTTTCATGTTAAGTAAAGCTATGATATAGAATATCATGAATATGTCGAATTTTCAAAATACTTTAACGTACTTCCGTGAATAAAAAATAATGTACTTCCGTGAATAAAAAACTTACTTCCGGTGAAGGGAAAAGTCATTACACACGCAATTTAAATAAAAATAATGAAAAGAGATATCTCTTTGCAATAAAAAGATATCTCTTTATGCTTGAGAGATATCTCTTTTGAACACTTTTGAAAGATATCTCTTTCGCTTTGAGAGATATCTCTTAAGCTAAATTAAAAGAGATATCTCTTTAACTTTGTAAGATGTCTCCCTAAGTAAAAGAAATATCTCTTAAACGTTCAGAGATATCTCTTTAAACGAAAGAGATACCTCTCAAGGGGAAAGAGATATCTGTTTAAGTGGAAGAGATATATGTCTTTCAAAAAGAGATGTCTCACTAAATGAAAGAGATATCTCTCTAAGTTTAAGGGATATCTCTTTTTCATAGAGATATCTCTTAAATATGAGAATATCTCTTTAAGTTTGGAGATATCTCTATTTTTTAAGAGATACCTCTCTAAAATTAGAGATATCTCTGTAATTTTAAGATAAATTTAATTTATTTTCCGAATAAATAGCAAAAGGACTTGCCATACTACATGAGTGAAAAATTCTGGAACTGGACGTAAAACACCATACAACCAATCAAGTCCCCCTGTCCAAAAGACTCCAGAATCTGACGTAAAACACCATACAACCAATCAAGTCCCCCTGTCCAAAAGACTCCAGAATCTGACGTAAAACACCATACAACCAATCAAGTCCCCCTGTCGAAAAGACTCTAGGATCTGTCTATACAAGGTCTCACACCATTTCTTAGGATATTCTAATTTTAGATCTTTCACATCTTTTCTTAGAATCCCGTTCAATACAAATGTAAGAGCTTTGTCATTTCATTAATTAACGAATATAGAAATATTCACAAAGAACAAATATATATTCTATGTATAGGTATGGCACGCCGATTGGTTCAAAATTATTTTCTGCACGACCTTAAACAAAAATTACACGAGTCAGTAAAAACTTGCACAAAGTGAGAAAAGTATACACAAAGTTATTGAAATTTACACAAACTACAGAAAAACTACACAATCAACAAAATATTTACACGATATAGTGAGAAAATTACACAAACGTAAAAACGAAAACTGCACGAGTGAGAATACAACATCGACATAATATACGACGCATCCTCATTGCGCACATTTCATTAATATTCATTAGAGAACAGCTTAGGGTGGCTTGGATGCTTGAAACATGTGTACCTATAAATTCATTCTAAAGGAAAAGTAACGTGTTAGTAATATTTATTTAATCTTTTTAAAAAGGATTCAGTCTTTTGGAATTCCGACTCTCAAGAATATGTACAATGTGTTTTAATAATTTATACATGTATAAAATTACACACAATCTTAAGTATGGAATATGAACACCCCGATCAAAAAACATTCTACACATGTATAAATAACGTAAAAGGGATGCACATTACCAGTTGTGTGTTTAATTGTTAGATTTTTAAATTGTGTCATTCCTCTATCATTGTCTATATAGCAATTTCTTTTGAAAGTGTAAAATATTGATACAGTAAAGGTCTTCATAAAAATTAATAAAAACAGCATGTGATGTAATACAAGACAGTTAACAACAAATCAAACTCTTCTCCTCCACCACCCACTGTGAGTACGTCTGTAATAATTAAGGATGTGGATGCGTGACCTTTTCATATAGAGAGAACCCTCCCTGCTGGTG
The DNA here is from genome assembly GCF_032062105.1 of Saccostrea cuccullata. Taxonomy (NCBI): domain Eukaryota; kingdom Metazoa; phylum Mollusca; class Bivalvia; order Ostreida; family Ostreidae; genus Saccostrea; species Saccostrea cuccullata. The sequence continues at coordinate 3,326 of NW_026919342.1, forward strand.
ATGGAATGAAAGACACCTGCACGCTAATCGATTTATAGTTATTTGACACATCAATAATACCTTTTGATTAAGGATTACTAGCAATTCATACAGAGATTTTGAAGCATTGTTGCGATCATCTGGGTTGTGGAATTTGACAGAAAACTTTTTGGAAATAAACAGTAAAAAATAAAAATAAGGCAAATAATTGCGCAACTTTAAGTTTTATATTGAAACGATCGAATATAAATATTAATTTTTTTATATAACTATGTATGTGACAAAGTAGAACATGCAGTCTTTAATTTTGAACAATGTGTAGTGATTTCATAAATATTCATGTAAATGTAGAAAATTGTATGTAAATTGTAGTCGTTTTAGTTATGTGAATTTAAGCTTAATATATTATGTTTTTATCGAGTTTGCTTTGAATAGGTAAAATGCATATAAAGGAGTTAAAACAATTAAAAATTGTAATATACAGACACATATAATATCGGTAAAGCATCGCTTTTGATAGTGGGGAGGGGGTTAGAATTTTTTTTTTGACAAATTACCTGAAAAGCCTAATTGCATGACAAGTGAAAAAAAAGGGGGGGGGGAGTGTCCAAACTCGAAAATCCTATTTCGTTGAGGTAGTGAGGCACCTTCAATATTTCACCATCTTTTCGAAACACATAAGCATATATTACTTAGATTTAAACTACCAAACAAAAAAGGGGATGAGGCTTTTCAGTGGATATTTACGATAGAAAAAGGTTACGTATGCCAAAGAAAAGAAAACGTAAAGGGGGAGGGACATGCCCCTCCTGATGCTATTGGCTGAAATATTTATCTTTGAATTTAAGCGTACGTGAAGTATTGGATCGAAATCAGGATTGCAATTCAACCTAAAACTATAACGATAAATATTGTAATTAACCCTCCATATCCTGGAATTTGCGCTCGACCTAACAACATTTAAAAATTGAAGGTTAGGGGGTCAACCAGCATATAAGGAAAATTTACTGTTGCAAAGTCTATAATACTCAGAAAAAAGTAGGGAGGAGGAGGGACTTCTACAGGCCCGTTTGCCCATTAATTTCATTTTATGATTATACAGTCATGTTCTTGTTATAGATTTGGGCCATAGGCCATAGATTTGGATTGAAAAGTGTTATTACAAAATACTTAAATTTAGTGTTTGGGAAATAATAAATTATTAAAATGTTGTGAATACGAATTCTAAATGTAAAGAGAATTTGTTGTCTTTGAAAATATTTGCAAAAATTGTGCTCTATTTGGAACATGATTTATTTGCATTTTTCAAGAATGATAAAACAAATTCTATATTCTTTCCATTTATTATCAAACTGCAGTATCCATTCTCATTTTATTTATATGTAACATTGTATTTAGATGTATTTGTAATTCACAATGTTTTAAAAGTCTTGATGTGTCACTATGGTCCAACGATTTGAAACTTAAATAAATTTATTTTGGGACTCCAATCGATCCACGAGCCAGGTCCGCCACTGATCCTTTGTTTTTCCATAGCCAGGATTATTTGAGTAGAGTTTTGTTATTTCATTTGGACAAATTTAATTAACAAAACACAAAAGCGCATGTACATAAAGTATATAAGTATATTCTCCGTTTATCTGGTCCTTTTTTTTTTTATTAAAAATGAAAACATATTTATCAAGTAATCGCCATTACGAATTACGGCAACGCTTACAAGAAATATCTTGTTTTTATTTCGAAGTTTATAACTGAAAATATAAAATATCATGGAAAAAATCATGACAAAAAGTACACTACAGATATCCAACCAAAATTGATATCGGATATTTTATAAGTTTGGATATATATGTAAATAGAAATAAAATATTTTTATGTTTGACATTAAAATTACGTTGTGTACATCTAAGGTAATCCTCACTTTTTAAAATTAAAAATGTACATATTTGTATATATCCAGTCAACTGAAAATTTAATTTCCTATTCCGAAATGGGGAAAAAATCTCCTCAAATGATTTTTTAAAATCAAGATCCTTGTCAGCCGTACTGTACGTTCATCGTTAGGTACTTTTAGTTCGGAGTCGAGTGCATCATACGCAATGATACTTTTTTTTTTATCCCGCATTGTAGCACTAACGTACCGATGGATTCATTCTTGTTACATTTTTTGTCTGGCATCATATAATACATCCTTGATCTCGGTCAATATAAGAAAAACATAGTATTTTCAAAAAGCTTTTAAATACTCTCGCATAGATCAGATGGAAACACTTCATTCGAAATCGGATTGTAAAAAAGCAACTTCCATTCTCGATAACATTTAGCTTAGCATACATGAAGAGATAAAGAGTACAGAAAACCAAGAACACTATGAATATTCTATGTGCATAGTAATGATATGCGCAGCTGTATGCGCAGTAAAATTGTTTGTGTAAATTTTAGTTTCCTCTGCTCGTGCAATTGTGCATATTAAACCCTTTAATCGTGTAAAAAATTTCGTGTATTTTTCGTTATGTTTGTGTAAAAATCTTTTAAACTATGTGCAATTTTTACCGATACGTTCATTTTTATTTTACTCGTGTATATTTTTCTTCTAGCTCGTGTATAAAATCATGATCGTTGTGCAGAAAATAATTTTGAACCAATCGGCGTGCCATATATAGGCATCAGGGATACTTTGGCTCTTGAAGAACTTAATTTCGTCCAGCTTTTGACAAACTGCACTGTGCTTGATTTTTTTGAATACACAAATGTTATTTTTATTGAATTTTTGCTCGAATGAAAAGACCTGTTCGAATCTCAGTCGCAAATTTAATTTTCCATCTGAACAATTTTCAGTAAGCGTTCGTTAAAATAATTATGTCGTTGTGTTTGCGCTATAATGGTTATCTCCAGATTACTAGCTGGCAATTTTCTATCAATGTTAAATTTTCATGACACAAAAATTACAATCTTAAATTTATCTGACTCTAAAATCAATTAGAGTATATGTATATTTGGTTTATTTTCATATCGTATTATATCTCCATATTTATACTTGCCCAGAACCATGGTACTGGGGTCCTTCTTTCCAATTAATCCACTCGTTAAAAAACTGAATTTCCAAACAATATATCTAAAGGAAAGGTTGCCAAGAAAGTGAAACCTTTTAGTTTGTTTTCAAATTGCGACAATATCTAAGAATCGTTATTTAATTGATTCATTCGAATGGAGAAAAAATTGCAGTGGAGTCACAAGCAGATAAATAATTTTATACTAAAAGTATAAATTCCATTTTTTTATTAAATCAAAATATTAAAATGAGGCCACATCGATCTAGAGCGGTTGGAAGGAGCTAAAACATGATGTGTTTGTGAAGCATTGGCACCTCAAGGCCGAGCTTCAAGTTTTTTTTTTCAAAAAGTCATATTTCAAGATCACTCTTTAGGGAAAAAAAATAATGGTACATCTACCTAAAGAAAGGTCTTTTTCACAAGGAATTCATGAATAAATTGTGAAAATCTTTACATCAACCATTCAAATGTTATTGGCAAGGTGAAATTTTTGTAGACAAACAGACAGACAGATAAATGGTTAAACAAGAAGCTGCATTCAAGGAAAAAGTCATTATTGGGCCCCCATCATTTGTGTAGCAATATACCATTCTCCTGCATATAGAGTTTATATATTACTCCCAATTGGTTCGATACAAAACAACATGCTCTACATACGAACAATTTCTGAACCGAGGCAAATTGTTTGAAACAATGATATCAAAAGTCTCATTTAAAATCAGTTTAAAATCAACATTTCTCAAATTATATGATCGATTCGATCAATGATCTCATCAGCAATCTAATTTTAAGTCGAAAACTGACTGCATGACATTTTTTATACAAATTAAAACAAAATATACAATTTTTTCACACTAAGATGTCTACTAACTTTTCATTTGCCTGATCATGAGTCATGACAAGGATAACACGGCAGATATGACTGGTCGACAATGGGTACTTACTCCATGGCACTTGATCGCATCTGTTATGCTTTTTGAGGCACGTGTTTGCTGTATATTTCTAAAAATATTAGTAAAGAATTTAGAAAAAGCTTTTTGGTTTAAAAACTGTTTGATTATAAAAAAAAAAACAACTATATATCACAAGCACAGACGGTTTTATCGACCGGACTCCCCGCCATCAATAAGAAATCGTAAGTATCTACAAATCAACTGTCCAGGATGTCCTGGTTTTTTGTAAGTAATAATGTCTGTGAACTCTCCGGGGGGTCTGAAAATGCCAACATGGTATCTTTACTTCAACCGTAAAGAAATAATGGGAAGAAGAGGTTCCATACATCTAAAATAGGGTAAATTGAAGACATGACATACATTCATGTGGACTATTAGATTCTAAGGAATCTTTCTAAAATCAATTCTAGGTGCCGTAAATAGAGCACGTATAGATCAAATTAGCGATTGTTGCTCCCAGGTTTTGGGTCCATCGTGTATCACTTAATGAAGTTCATTTCAATAACGTAAGACTGGTGGTACCACTGTCAATGTAGAGAGACGCGTTACAAGAGATTGAAGATTGGGGAAAACCCACTTTCTGTTAATTAAAGAATAAATGTATCGCCTCATTCTTTAAGCTTTCAATCAATATTGAACTCAGTTTTCTGCCTTGCGATAGATAGGCTCAAACAGAATCTTCATTTTGAAGGTTAGAATTATTTTGAGAGTATAGCTCAAAGTCCTCTGCAACAATACAAATCTGGAGTAGAGCAAACACAGACCTCTTTCAGAGATAGAAGCAGGTACCATGAAGGAGTCAGCATCCCAGGCTGAGCAGTCAGATCCGCGTATGCTCCTTGTCAGATCGAGAAATAACGGAAAACGAAAACACCCATCGACAGTTCAGTGGGTTTTGTCTTAAAGACTACATTTGCTGACGAGATCATTTTATCGACCATTGATCTTGCGATATGCTTACTTTAAGCGAGACTGTATATACCATTGTTTCATCATCTTGTTTGTCATTAGCTTGCCTTATTTCAGAAATTTTTGATACGTAGAGCATGCTCCTGCTTATCGATTCAACTGGGAGACAAATACTCCACATGAAAATTATAGGGTATATTGCTGTACATAAATTCAGGATGTCGACGATAGGAAAGTAGAAGTCATCACGTTTATCATAAAGTTTATTTGTTAGGTTAGTTACCATGAACGTCATTTTCTAGTTAAAATATCCATATATGAAAGAAGAAACGAACGCTTATTGGTTGACTGATTTTGAGATATTGTGTCTTCATGGACAAAATCGTTGGAAGGTCCAACCCTCGGTCCTCTAATGACAACAACCCTCGGACCACTTATGACAACAACTCTCGGACCACTAGTGACAACAACCCTCGGACCACTTATGACAACAACTCTCGGACCACTTATGACAACAACTCTCGGACCACTAGTGACAACAACCCTCGGTCCACTGATGACAACAACCCTCGGTCCACTGATGACAACAACCCTCGGACCACTAGTGAAAACAACCCTCGGTCCACTGATGACAACACTCCCTGGTCCATTAATGACAACAACTCTTGGTCAACTTATGACAACACTCCCCGGTCCACCCTCGGTCCACCCTCGGTCCACTGATGACAACAACCTTCGAAGCACTTATGACAACAACCCTCGGTCCACTGATGACAACACTCCCTGGTCCATTAATGACAACAACTCTCGGTCAACTTATAACAACACTCCCCGGTCCACCATCGGTCCACTGATGACAACAACCCTCGAAGCACTGATGACAACAACCCTCGGTCCACTGATGACAACACTCCCCGGTCCATTAATGACAACAACTCTCGGTCAACTTATGACAACACTCCCGTCCACCCTCGGTCCACTGATGACAACAACCCTCGCAACAACCCTCGAAGCACTTATGACAACAACCCTCGGTCCACTGATGACAACAACGCTCGGTCCACTTATGACAACACTCCCCGGTCCATTAATGACAACAACCCTCGGTACACTAATGACAACAACGCTCGGTCCACTTATGACAACACTTTCCGGTCCACTTATGACAACAACCCTCGGTCCATTGATGACAACAGTCCTCGGTCCACTTATGACAAAATTACCTGGTCCACTGATAACAACAACCCTCGGTCCACTAATGACTGATAACAACAATCCTCGGTCCACCAATGACAACCCTCAGTCCACTAATGGCAACAATCCTCGGTCCACTGCATGATGACAACAATCCTCGGTCCACTGCATGATGACAACAACCCTCGGACCACTAGTGACAACCACCCTCGGTCCACTAATGACAACAACCCTCGGTCCACTGCATGATGACAACAATCCTCGGACCACTGCATGATGACAACAATCCTCGGACCACTAGTGACAACAACCCTCTGTCCATTAATGACACCAACCTTCGGTCCACTGATGACTGATAACAACAATCCTCGGTCCACTAGTGACAACAACCCTCGGTCCATTAATGACACCAACCCTCGGTCCACTGATGACTGATAACAACAACCCTCGGTCCACTAGTGACAACAACCTCGGTCCACTTATGACTGATAACAACAATCCTCGGTCCACTAGTGACAACAACCCTCGGTCCACTGCATGATGACAACAATCCTCGGACCACTAGTGACAACAACCCTCGGTACACTGATAACAACAACCCTCGGTCCACTAATGACAACAACCTCGGTCCACTGATGACTGATATTAATCCTCGGTCCACTAGTGACAACAACCCTCGGTTTACTGCATGATGACAACAATCCTCGGACCACTAGTGACAACAACCCTCGGGCTATTGATGACAGCAATCCTCGGTACACTAATGACAATAATCCTCGGTCCACTGATGACAACGGTTCGCCTTTCACCCGTTCTCTTGTGACTGAAATTTATCAAACTCCGCAATATGGAAATCAACACGATATGAATATCTTTGATCAAAGGAATCGGCGCAGTGCGTGTAAACAGGTCATCAAAGCTTAATACACTTTATGTGCAAATTTGATCATTCGTAGCTTTATGGCGAATGAACAAAAAGCTATTGTCAATATTAAGTCTATTTTTATTGAACCTAACATCTACAAATATGCATTACTAGACAATTTCTCTCTTTAAGCACGGTTCATTTCGAGATATTACTTTCAGTCATAATACATTAATCTCTGAATTGTCCTTCTTTCATTAAGGAAGCTCTAAACACTAATGACAATTTGTTGAGACGTTGAAAAATTGTGTCATATGAAGGTGTACATATCAATTTTACTTTGTTATTTTTCATCAGTTTCAAATGTGCAATATAAATTCGAGGAACGAATACAATGGTCATAGAAACTGGGGAGGGGAGCACAGGCACGAATTTTGTCAATATATAATATGGTGTCATAAATTATATCTCGTGATCCTTAATTCAGTGGTCATATAAGAGCTAGCTTCCTTGAGGAGAAAATCCTTACATCACTAAATATTTCTCTGTAGAACATAACACATGTAGATTTTTGAAGGATTGTGCAATACAAAATGATTTTAAATTCTCATTTTGATATAATTTTTGGGATAATTTTCAAAATCATTGATAATTTTTTATAGTGTTAATGAAAACGTCAAATCAAAATGAATATTCATTCTTTACATTAAAGGAAGACACTGTGTTTTTATTCTGGTTTATTTGAGATGCTTTTAGTTTTTGCTCAATATCCCTAGGGTGTCTAGTAAGTACATGTATATATCATCATAAAGAAGATTATTTAGTTATCATGAATTATGAAAGCAGTTATGAAGTTTATATATATATATTATTTTTTTTGCTTCTCGGTATTTTAATTTCGTCAAAAGAACTTTTTTAAAATGTACAATTAATCAATAATACAGAGTCCCTCTGGATGAAACATGTTAACAAACAATAATCATGCTAAAAAATTCATTACAAATTGTGAGCAAACACACGAATCTCTGGCATAGAAGGGATAACGTGTCAAGAAGAAGAAAACATCCCCTGCCGACCGGTCGCTTCCGTCGTGTGAAAAATCCGTAGTCATTTCTATGTGAATAATGGCCATATAATTGTGTTAACATTCGACTCCAAGATCGAATGCTTTTGCAAACAAGGTTATTGTTACTATCATATATACAATATAGAATTTACGATATGTTACATATATCTGTTAACGAGATGGTTGATATCCTTGCGTCATCCACTTTTCTGCTTCGTTAGAAATTGTGAATTCATCTGCAGCAACGTCTAGTAAATGTTGAAAAAATGTATACAAGTGTTAATTTCAATTGTTTTGTAACAAATGATATTCACTCTAGTGACAAAATATTCATTTTTTTATTTAAGAAATGGGTTGTGGATTTTCTTTTTCAATTATATCTTTATATCACAACTAGTCTTTAGCAACGAGTAGTTTGTCAGGAAGTGTAAATGGTTTCCTCTCATTAAATTATCTTTTGTAAGAAGTGGTCTACTTTGACAATTTCATGCCCCTTTTTATTGGCATTATGGGTCATTTATTGATTAAAACGTTCCTTAACCGATGTAATTGGCTGACAAGTAGTACTTCATCGATAATCCAGACCTTCGTTTAGCTTCGACCTACATTTGCTTATGTCATCACATCCAACTTACTAGCAGATATAACCAGAAACTGGACAAAGTTTGAAAATCGACTTTTACAGGATTTTGTTATTTTTTTTTTATAAAACTGTAGCGCAAACTCTTTTATCTGGTGATTTATAAGATAACAAGAATGTCTAATACTATCTTAATGAGTTACAGCCAAATTTTATTCAAAATCTTTTTTTTTTTTTTTTGTAAAGGATTTATCATTTTCTTTTTTAATAAATGGATAATATATTTTTAAAAATACTTATTAAAAACTGCATGTTAGGATCAGATTCTGCAAAAACTTTTCAGAGTAGGAGTCTACAGTTGAAGATGGTTTAGCATATACAGGAGGAAGGCTGTAATATGAAACAAAAGGCATGAATGGACATCACTCTCCTCTCTCTTACTACAAATATGTATTTCAGAAATTATTATTTGTTTATTTAGAAGTAATTGAGCAAATGGACTTTCTGAGTGGTTGTTACAAGTTCAGAACCCTGCTTTTCTGTTATCCTCGGTGGAGTAATTCAACAGGTTCCTGAAAAAAAAAGAGTTGCTGATTTGATTTAGAGTAAAACATCCCACATAACGTGTCATCGATTCAGATTGTATTTGATGCTCGGTGTGATATATTCATCCAATCATTCTACAAACCATTGCAAAAAATATCACTATTCTACTTTGGTTTAGCATAATTCTTGAGTTCTCTGGTTAAATGACACACACTATAGATTACTTTCAATCAAAGACATAATAAAAAAAGTTTAGAGACCGTGATTTAAGAAAGGATCACTGCTCATGTTCTAAATCATGTCTTTGAAGAAAAAAATATCTGAAAAGCCTCAACTGGAAAATAGAGTTTAAAAAATCACATTTTAATAATGATTAACACGGATTCCTCTTTTATTCAGAAAAAAAACAGTATGTATATAACTTCTAATTTTGTAGTTGAACACAGTCGAAAGACACTCAATGACATTTTGTAATAAAATAAAAAAAAATTCTGACAAAACATCCCGTTTGTACCCATAAATCACAGAGAATGCATAGCTTCTGTCCATCATTGGGATTTTATGTGACACGCTTAAAAGCCGACAAGTCTTTCACGGGAATCAATATGCACCACATGTAAATTCATCGCTTTACGCTCAGTTATTGATATACTGATAGCTGACAAAAAAATTAATTAATGTTCATTGAAAATTGGAATGTACTAGAAAGCATAAAATGTAAAGATGCATTATTGACAATCTACTGTAAACGTTCTGAAAAGTAAAAGTTTAAAACATGTAATAAGAGAAATAATCAATGAACATTAATTTAACTCGACAATGCTATCAATCTGTGAAGGACATTACCAAATCCACATGTAGTTGTTAACAACAATTGTCCAAAAGATATTTTTATTACATAAATTGAATTAGAAACTTGATATTTTGTTTTAGTCTCTGTTTTTGTAATTTTTGTTAATCGCGAGATCTTGGAAAATTGTAGGAGAGCATTGTGACAAATTCCATGTTAGCAAGGACATGTTTCTTCAATAAGATAAAACTCGAGAAAAGGTAGTTGGTAATCAACAAATTTTATTTGTTAAAAATCACTCTGATTCTACACACAAGTACCGGTGTTCATAAGTAAATGGTAAAAGGATACTAGAGCTTTATTGACAATAATTATGAAGTCTTTGAGTCAACATTTTCTTAAAATCTGTAGAATTCGATAGGTACTAATTAACACTGCTTCTTTATAAATAGAATATTTCTATGAAGCAGAATTTATTCAAGAACTCATACATGGGAAGAAAACATTTGATGTGGCCTTCAACTCGACTCTCAAACAAATTGCCGAGTTATTTCCTACTGTATATTTCGATTCCATACATCCCAGAGAGTAAACTCAAAATAAAAGTCATTACAAAGTTTGATACATTTGTCTTCTATTTGGATGTTGACAACAAAGATCTGTGATAAAAGCCAACTTAATTTTTACCGTTGTCAATTTTCCTGTTTTCAGCGATTCTCCGCTATCACCTGGATATACATGTAGAGTTTACATCTTTCAACTTATTTGATACTTTTAAGAGCATGCTCCGAGTACGATAAATTTTGAAAGCGAGGCAGACTACTGAAATATAAGTTGATAATACAAGAATTTCAACAACATTGTTTAACACCAGCCTTTTGTAATTCTATGGTCGATAAAATGACCTTGTTAGTAAATGTAACCTCTTACTTGATCGTACTTTAGCTTACACTTACCAGTGGTATAACTGTGATTTATATACTATAGATTAATCGCTCTATGGTTTTCTTTGACAGGTGATAAAGATGCTGGTGATCGTGGTGACGATATTCGGGGTGTGCTGGCTCCCTCTTCATGTGTTTACATTGGTCCGTGACTTTCAACCCTCCACCCACCACGACAGACTGAACTAGGAATATACCTGGGAGTCCATTGGCTTGCCATGTCCAACAGTTTTGCCAATCCCATTATCTACAGCTTTACAAACGACAGTTTTAGAGTAAGCTTCTGACAATAACACGTACATATTAACGGAGAAGATAATTATGTTTTTATGTAGAAATCAAATGTCTAAAATGTAAAAATAGATCTATAAACATAAAAACTGAAATATCACGCTGCAAGAACGAAACATATGGAGATAACGAACAGCACTCAAGCTCAAAGTCCATTACACAATACAAAATAGGAGCAGAGCAGAGCAAACATGGACCTCCAAAACATCAGAGGTTGGATCAGGTGCCATGGAGGAGTGAGCATCCCCGTCAAGTTGTCACATCTGCTGTGTGATCCTTGTCATGATCGGAAAATAATGAGAAAATCTGTCAACTATACATAGTGGCCTAACAACTCCATGCGCTCGGCACTTGCGGGTCCTTTGGATTAGGCATTAAAAACTCAGGTCTCGTGTCACAGCAGGAGTTGACAAGATAAAGATCTCTCACTGCTCAATGGCTCTGAGTGCGAGTAAAGGTCAAAATTTGAAGCCCTTCACCGGTTTATAGTGACCTCTCTATATGAGTGCTGAGTAAAGGTCAAAATTTGAAGCCCTTCACCGGTTTATAGTGACCTCTCTATATGAGTGCTGAGTAAAGGTCAAAATTTGAAGCCCTTCACCGGTTTATAGTGACCTCTCTATATGAGTGCTGAGTAAAGGTCAAAATTTGAAGCCCTTCACCGGTTTATAGTGACCTCTCTATATGAGTGCTGAGTAAAGGTCAAAATTTGAAGCCCTTCACCGGTTTATAGTGACCTCTCTATATGAGTGCTGAGTAAAGGTCAAAATTTGAAGCCCTTCACCGGTTTATAGTGACCTCTCTATATGAGTGCT
>NW_026919343.1:0-15481 GCF_032062105.1 Saccostrea cuccullata
TTTATTATACATTGAAAAAACATTTAAAGTCACAGAGCGAATTTCAAAACACTTCATTCATTCAAATTGGATGACTCATTGATAACAAAGTTAACATAAGTTTTTGCATTTATTTTTTTGCCTTGCCATATCTTGAAATGAATAAATAAAATAATAATAAAACGAAAGAGGGCAAGTTAATGTACAATGTACTTAAGGGTCGTTTTGAGAATGGAGGATCATTTATGTTTTTGTATCGCCTGCAAAGCGATACACTGAGGGATCATTTTATCTTGTCTCTCTGTCTACCTGTCCTGCCTGTATGTCTGTACGTGCGAACGTATACGTCCGTCTGTCCCACCGTCATGGAAAATACATTGAGAACTTTAAAAGATATAGAATTGGCAATTTCCATACACATTGCATGGCATTTATGCTTTTGTGAAATATTATGTTAACTTATTTTTTGACATATTATAGGTAAGATTCTTCTAGTTAGCATTTGCACTGCTTGGCATTAATATTAAGGAAACTAGAGGTACTGTGAGCGCACTAAATGATACCCTGCCTCTCATGTAATTACATGTATTATATATCAAAATTCAGGTTTTGCGCTGAAAGACCCACAATAATTGTCAGACCAAAAATTGGAGGTTAATCATTGCATCATGTAATAAAGAAAATATCTTTAACTTTTAATCAGTGAAAAAAGATTGATTGATTGTGTACTGTTTAACGTCCCTCTCCAGAATATTTCACTGATATGGAGACGTCACCATTGCCATTGAAGGGCTGTTTAGGCCTATGCTCGGCACCCAAGGCCTTTGAGCAGGGAGGGGTCTTTATCGTGCCACACCTGCTGTGACACGGGGCCTCGGTTTATACGGTCTCATCAGAAGGACCGCCCCATTTAGTCGCCTTTTACGACAAGCAAGGGGGTACTGAGGACCTATTCTACATGTAATCCGGATCCCCACGGGGTCAGTGAAAAAAGAGGAGTTGCGGAAAAGAGATTCAATTTTATAGACAGAATGTCTAGAATAGCAGTTTCCATGTTTGTTATGGAAACCCCAAAAAAATGCGTCGAATCAAATTGTAAAATAGGAGGTGCAAAATGACACTATTAGAACGAAGATTCTGTAGTAATAGAAATTGTGGATAATAGATGGGTACCCAAAACTGTAACAGGCGGTTGGACGATCGGACGGGTGTACAAAAGGACAGACAGAAGGACATTCCGATTAATATATACCCTCCGACTTTTCAAGTGGGGGTATGATAAAAAATGTAACCGTTCACTTGACCTTGACCTTTTTCTTAATTATGAAAAATTCTCTGCGTTGCTGAATAAACTTGTGTGAAATTTTCCCCATTCCATAACATTAATTTTATCATCTCTATATCAGACCTTTCTTAGTACCAACAAATAAAAAGGCAGTTAATCATACCAGAATTTACTAGTTTGTCAGTATATGTACAATTAACAAGCGTTAAAGCATTGGTCCTGAATTTGATTTTTAAAGGAGTAAATGTTCACTGTAAAGATGAGACTTTATTGAAAATCTCCCAGAGAAAACTAGAGGTACTGTGAGCATTGAGCTCACTAATTTATAATCCTCACCTCCCATACCATTATAATGGCAAAATCCATGTTTTGTTCAGGGAGACATGAAATAAGTGTCGGATCAAAAAATAAAGTAGGAGATATACAATGGCATTATATAATAAAGAATCTGTTAAGGTATAATTATACATGTAGTTTATGCAATATTATAGGAGGAGTTGCTAATATGAAATGGGTACCCTTCAATATTATAGAAAATAAATGCAATGTCAATGTTTTACTATGGGAAAGCCAAAATATGTGTCCAATTAAATTGTTAAATAAAAGAAGCAAAATGGCACTTTGTAACAACGATAGTGTGAAAGTCTAATCGAAATTCATTCAGTGGCATATTAAGAGCAGCTAAGGGAAAGAGATGGGTATTGCAAAGCGTAATCGACGAACGGACAGACGGATAGACAGACGAATGGACGTGCAGACGGACGGACAGAAGGAAATCCCGATCACGTTATACCCTCCCATTTATTTAAGCATTGGCATAACAACTGCTCATCATGTAAAAAGACAAATTGATAAGTATTCAGTAACATTTCTCAAAAATGGAAACCTAGTTAGCCCTTTCCATAATCTTATTAATTATGTCAACATTTAGTGAATAAATTACATCTTAGCAACAAACTTTTTCAAAGGCGTTTGATATCTCTGTTTCTATTCTATTTCAGGTTACCAGTTTGCATCAGCAGCATCTTACTGCTATTACTCGTACTACTACACGTCCTATCGCTGTTACTACTACTATTACTATTATTACTACTACTCCTCTTCCTCGTCCGGCAGCACCGACGGCGGGACCATTGCTGGAATAGTAATCGGTGTCATTGCTTTTGCAATCATCGTAGGAGTCTTATACTTCAAATTTAAATGTTGTCAGACAACAAATCGATCAAGAGTCGTTCAAGTCAGACCTGGAGCAAAAACTGTGACTACATTAAGTAAGTGTGTAACAAAATCATTGTACCCAAATCCTTTTTTCCCTTTTAGAAGTCCATTGAAATCAAGGTAGCTTTTATAGAATATGATGTACATTTCTTATGATTTATTATAATCAGTGGCTAAAAAAATAATAATTAATCAGTAACGACATAATAAAAAGAAATATTCCGAAAATTTAGAATTCGTTATCACCTACCAGTATAAATTTACAAATCCATAACATGTTATATACAAGTAACGGATAGCAGGAGTAAATAAAAAGTAGCGGTTGCAGTTGATTTATTTATAGATTCATAAAATATCATTTAGTTCATAATATTATCTGTTGTATATTATATTACGCACAATTTATCATGAACAGGTGATCATGTATAACCAGGTTATGGACATCCACCTCCAAGTTACAGACAACACCAGTCAGGATTCAGCCATTCATTCAGTATCCACCACCATCTGGTGGTAACCCCGCCTACTCTCCACCACCACTTTCTACTTATTAACCAATCAAAGCGTCTTCCTATATTCCGCCTAGAAATGCCATATACTGACTGTGATATTGTGATTTTAAATCGTATGCAAATCGGATTTCTTGTTTGTTTTTTGTTGGAATGTTTATTTATAAATCACATAATATTTTAGCCTTTGTATATGAGTGGATGAACACCAAAATCATGTTGGTTTCTCTAACACTGATATAAATATTTCCCAAACAACTATAATTTCTGCTTCGCTATGAAGCGGTGAATGTTTGTTTTTTTACATTTAATGTCCAATTCTTAAAGTTTATCTGGACACGTACAGGTTTTTACATATACCTGACTTTATTCACAATTTATCAGAACTATCATTCATAATTCTTCTTCGCTATTATGAGTGGCAAGAATAAAATTCTTTATTGTATATTTATCTTTCTTGACTTTTTTTCACTTGATTGATATTCATAAAAGAAGGATAATAGAAGGATCCCGTGAGGATCCGGGTTAGAATAGGTCTTCAGTACCCCCTTGCTTGTCGTAAAAGGCGACTAAATGGCGCGGTCCTTCAGGTGAGACCGTATAAACCGAGTCCCCGTGTCACAGCAGGTGTGGCACGATAAAGATCCCTCCCTGCTCAATGGCCCTGAGTGCCGAGCATAGGCCCAAATTTGCAGCCCTTCACCGGCAATGGTGACGTCTCCATATCGGTGAAATATTCTGGAGAGGGACGTTAAACAGTATACAATCAATCAATCATAATAGAAGGACGTGGAGATAACGAACAGTATTCAATATCAAAGTCCATAAAACAATACAAAATAGGAGCAGAGCAAACATCCGAAACATCAGAGATGGGATCATCTGCTATGAAACTGATTTGGTGTGTTATATAATTGTTCAAGAGATATAAATGGGTTGATACAAGTCATTCGCCAATTAAGGACATGTAATACAATATTTTTTGCGGAAAAGACTTAGTTTCATATCAGAGGTAGAAAAACGGACAATTCTTTGAATTTTTCTTCCTAGACTTGGAGAATGAATTTTAAAGACCTTCCAAATTTTCCCTAAAAGTACACAATTGGAGTTATCATGGTAAATTTGATTAATCTTTATTCATCCCTCTTTTTTCTTCAAAAATATTACAAAAGCCGCCCAAAGTAATATTAGAATTATTACATTTATTTAATAACCTGTTGAATTTTATTTCGTGTTCTTGTGTTTTTCAGATAACTTGAGTTTCATGTCAGGTGTTTTATGTCTCATTTGAATGAATTTTTTCACTAATATAAAAATGTCCAGATATTTAGGTTGAGGTTCTTATTCGTCATTAAGGACCATTGAGTAGTGAGTCTTCTTTACAATACCAACGTCCGCCGTGACATGGGACCTAAGTTTATAAGTTTTATCCGAAAAACTCGAAACTTTATAGTGCTGAGAGCTTAACAAAGGAAACCTTGCTACATGTACTACCACGACCTTTCTGACACGGGAAATGAGAATGGGATATATTTCAGGCTATTTTAAAAATGAAATATTTGATTTTTTTTTCTTTTATGTTCTTTATTGGGTCAATAAGTCAACTTTTTACAGGATCCTTTCTAAACAAAAATAAAATAATTTAAAATAAAAACAAAATCAAACAAATACATGAAATAAAAGTGTTGCATCCAAAAATATGCTGCTGCTTTTAATTGCATGGAGTTCTGCATGTGAAAATTACTCATTTATAGACACCTATTTAAAGAATTTAAAAAAAACTTTCTGGAGGTTTAATATAATATTCTTAATAAAGTTAATCAGAGGGTACATGTCTAGATAATATAACTAATTGCTACTTATTTTGCAAATTTACATTTTTTCTCGCTCTATTGTTAACAGTCACGGTTGTCTGGTGATAGAATGTTTGCTTCCTCATCAGGAGGTCCGCACCCTGTAAACACGTGAGCACCAATATATATTTCATAACTGTTACCTCGCCAAATACCCGAATATTAAATAGTGAAAATCACGGGTCTTTCTCGAAAAGAAAACGAGGTCCCTTGTCACGTTAGCGTTTGTGCGATAAAGATCCTTTTACTGCTCAATGGACCTTAGTACCAAATTAATGTTTGATTAGGAAGCCCTGCACTGTGTGTAGTGCTGTTTTTATACAAGTTGAATGAGATTGTAACACAGCATAAAACCTATCGATCAGTCGTTCAGTAGTTCATTCATGTGCAAATGTGTTACAAAACCTTCTTTAAAAATTACACGTTCCGTCATGTAATAATGGTTAATTAAACAGTCACTCCAAAATACTTCGTCCAACAATATCGTCTGATGATATCCTTCATTCAGGTGGTCTCTGTATTGATTCGATGTTTATGTTGAAATCAATGTTAAAATCCAATGATCGACAATCGCGGTCATTATCCATGAAAGACCCCAATACACTAACGAAGGGCTTTTAAACTATACCATATTGTCCTATTACACACATCATATAGTGCATAAGCACTTGGAATTTAAAAAATACAGAGGTTTATACTGCGGTGGAACGTGCAATTATACAAATATCATTAACACTGGATTCTAGCTGTTTTTAAACTTCGGTGCAATTTATAAACGAACATCAATTTCAGATGTAAGTATTTACAATGTTAACTGAAAATAAGATATTGAATCAATTATGTGTCTTTTTGACTGTCTTGTGCTAACTGGTGTTGTTGTAATGTTAAAATATAGATATCTTGCTAGCTTTCAGTACTTAGTTTCGCACCATGAAAAATTGATCATCATAAGTTTGCCTTAAGCTTGTGTTTCTTATTGGACGATTTAAGTTTCATGTCGATTTATCCTTTTAAAACTTTTTACTTTCATCTGTCATTAGAAATCACATTCTTTCAAGAAATGTACATTATTGTAATTGGTTTGTGTTTCAGAGTGCCGTGTTGTTTCCGGTTTTCAACATTGTTGTCGTGACCCCATGACCCTATGAAATGTCGGATTATGATTACTATGATGACGATGATGATTACATCGTGGTTTACATACCTATGATCGTTGCGTTTGGAGTTTTCTTTCCGGCGATGGTAGCGCTCATTTGTTTCCTGAAGTGGAAGAAGAAGAAAGGAATGAATATTCAACCAAATGGGCAAATTGGTACAAATTTCAATAGTAATACACAAGGTATAGTCTAACACTTTTTCGACCCTTCTACGTTCACAATAGCAAAAGCATCGATGTGATATTAGGTACAAAAATGACTAAACGTTGACATTATCTACATGTACAAATATACATGTACAGAGAAACAGACCGAAAATCATAAGATTTAGAAAACAATATTAATATTATGTTTCGATTGATGGAAGAAAATGAAATTTTTTCCTCAAATATGATACTTTTTCCATTCAAATAAGAGAATATTATATCTTTTCAAAAACATGAGAACACTTTTTGATAGACTTTTCATTCTATGCTTTCATTCACAGCAGGCGGACATGGTCAGTTTGGTGTGTGTCATGATGGACAGTCCAGATATTGGCAAACTGGAAATGGACAGTCCGGGAATAATCTAAGCGGATATGCACAGTCATCTGGATTCGGACAATCACAAGCAGGAACAACTCAGTACAATCAATACGGACCACAACTTGGTGGTAACTTTACGTACTAAACTCAACCATCTTCGGGGTTTTAGTTCAGTATTTTCATACATTGTGATGCATATCAAAATAACCATGGTCATTTTGATTTGTGAAAAAAATACGTACCTCATATGTCTCTGAAGCTTTTTGTACTAATATTTTATATACCGCTGTAATTATTTATCATAGGCAATTTGTCAAAAGTGACTGATGAAAAGTCATGCTTTAACTACTTACTATGTGTAAGAAAGTTAATCATTTTCCCAATGCTAAATTTGTATAACAGTTGTTGATTACACTTCAGCATATAAATCATAATTAAGCTAACATCATACATGTACATGTGCCATACTTGAAGAAAAAATGTATGTGTAAAATTTGATTTGTTTTTCATTTAGATTTTGATATTTTGTAAAATACAATTATACATTAATTATTAGTGCGTGTGTGTGAGAGAGAGAGGGTGTGTGTGTGTGTTTATATTTGTTAATGACTTGATAATCAATTTTTGTTTACAATTAAAAGAACATTCAATATTTATCTTTTACATGTACAAGTATTTAAATAGTGCGTGTTCTTTAACTCATGGAAATATGCATTGACATAAATATAAATCTTTCAATATATATTATTTTCTGAATCTTTTATTAAAAAGCAGGATTTTTCACCAGAGTTCCTGAGTGAAGGGCGTAAAAATGTAATAGTAAGATAGGTTTTAAAATTTTTTGGAAAATATTTCTTTTAATTGTATAAAACACTGGGTTTATCAATGTAGAATTATTTAACGTTGTCACATTGAAATCTGTTAAGATCTTATTGTTAAGGAAGTGGTGTTGTTAGACTTTGCCATTGTTTTTTTTTTACAATACATTCCAGCCTTTGACATTTTTTATCCTATTTTAACTACGAAGGAGTAAAGTATTTTATCCATTTTTTTTTAAATTAGTTTTTTGTAGATACTGAAGTAGAATTTACAATGTTTCTACGTTCTAACATAATGTGCATGCAATCAAATTGATTGAGACAATAATGCCTCAAAGAAACGTAATTCTAGGTGATTTAATAACGTCAAGTGTAATTTTTTTTTCTCATACTCGTAATGATGCTATGTGAATCCTATTCGTCAAATGTGTACTATTGTACTAGTAAGAAAGTTAATTTATATATCGAAACTTTTGCTTGTTAAATCACGCATATGCTATATAGTATGTGAAAGTCTTTTTAAGAAAGAAATATATGTGTCTATGTACTTGCATCGCATTTCATATTTTGATATAGAATGTAACTTGGTTTTGTTTAAGCTAAACTGTTTCCATACATATCATGAAATTATTTTATTAGATCATGATTTTAAATATCATAATTCATAAATTTTTAAACTGTGAATCAGTACATAGACATGACGGTCGGCAAAGCTGAGAATTAAAAAGACTATAAAATTTAGCTTTGTTCTTTAATTTGACAGAAATGTTTAAATATGAAAACACATTTCTCAATCAGAATACATAAATAATAAAATTTTCTTTTTTTCATGTATTAGAGATTTTTTTTCGTTCAATATATAATGAAAACACCTAAAAAAGCAAACCCTGTAAAATGTATTTTAAAAAACTTGAAATATAAGTATCATGCTTATATTAAGATTATATTTTGAAAAACAAAAATGGATATACTAATTTGTTGAATATAACTTGCATTTTGTATCTTATAATGGCGTAAGTTGGTAAGTACATGTAATCTACAAACATTAAAATTAGATTCTTTAAAAGATTGGTTACTTGCATCTCAACATAATTTTGCATGATGATATAAATAAGCCGCGTATCTTCACGATCGTTGTTGCATGATAGCATGAATAAGCCGCATGTCTTCATAATTCTTGTTGAATGTTGATATAAATAAGTCACATGTATGGCTACATAATTAAGTTGCAGGTTGACATGATCTGTCTTGCATATATAGGGCAAAAGTATGCAGCAATATAACTTTTTCGCGAAGCAATGCCAGGACATCCTAAAAATGACTACATGTAAGTACATGTGTGCATTTTCATTGCTCTAGATAGATTGATTGATTGTATATTGTTTAACGTCCCTCTTGAGAATTTTTTTCACTCATATGGAGACGTCACCGTATGCCGGTGAAGGGCTTCAAATTTTGACCTTTACTCGGCACTCAGGGCCATTGAGCAGTGAGGGATCTTTATCGTGCCAGCGCCTGCCGCTGACACCTCTAGATAGAAAAAAGCAAAATGAAAATGATGGAGAGTAGCAAATGCAAATATGTAGTACATCATGTCTCACCAGACCCTCACATCTCATTAGCATGGATGGAAGTCCTTGGATCAGACGGCCAGGTGTAACAAGGCACTAGGTTAGAGAAAATTCAACCTCATAACCTGAAATACATTGGTACAATAACAAAGACACTGGATTGAAATGTGTATATTTACATCTGTATGTATACATATTTAAAATGAAAAATCAAGTTCAAATATGATTAATTTCAGTTGTCCTCTTGTTATCAAAAAGGCTTAAATTCTTATTTAACCAAATTTGCACACATTTTTCATCAAAAGTCTTATGGAGGTTTATTTCAGTATGAAGAGCTAGGAAAAGAAAATTTATTTCATGAAAAAAAAAGAAGATTCAAAACTTAAAAAAATGTTTATATCCATTTGAAACAAGCATATGCTATCCATTAATTTTAATGTGCTCCAAAATTATTCAAACGTACTTAAGTTATTTTTTTTTTCATGAAAAATCTATGTTTGACGGTAGGAAAAATATACATATTTTTCTCTATTGAATCTAGTCTTTTTTCATGAAATATTAAGAAGAAAATCATCTGTAATATTCTTTTATGCATTTTAATATTTGAGGGTTAAATTCTTGTTAACAATTTAGATAATAATATTTTAGATAACACAATAGTGTGATAAATTCTAAACCCCTAAGATTGACACAAAAGTGCCCTGACCAAAAATCACGGGCTCAGTACACGTGCATGTGGACCATGAAGAAAGACAATGTAATGGTCTGTATTCTATCTGCAAATTTAAATGGAATTCGTGATTCAATGTGTCATTAACACGAACTCTAAATTGATTATATCACTCGATTAATTTTAAGGGAACTGTGTGTTAACCTCATATTTGCATCCCTTTACAGTTTTCTTCTCAAACGACATGGCCTTATCATCTACAGTTTCAAATACTTTCATATTTTTAAGCAGCTTCTGTAGCCTAATAAGTAAGTATTGTTTTATTTTTTTAATTCATTTTTAGTTAAAGGGATGATCAGTTGGATTTTAATTTATTTCTCAAGCTGTTTTACTTGAAAAAGACTGTTTTTATCTGATCATTGTAGCTTGCATTGATAGTTAATGGATGCAACATGATGTGCCCAATTTAACACTTGCTGTAGATTTTATCATCTATTGAACAAATCATAACATTTTCAATGTATAAAATAAAAACCTACGATTATCTCAGGGTAGTAGTAGTCGTAGGAGAGAGAGAGATTGTTTTCTTCAATTCTTTCTAGTACTAGTATGTTAAAACATATAAATACTGAACCTTGACAGAATAACGCATGTTTTAGAATTATTAAAAAAAAAGAATTTTAAAATGTCTTTTGCCGAATATTACTGACAGATACGAATAATGTAGTTACCTTTGTATTTAAGAACGTGTTCGATTTGAGAAATCTGCTGTATTTGTTTTTAGGTCATCACGTGGTATCAGCAACTTCCTACTGCTATTATACAGCGGCTTCGGGGTATAGATGTTATTATTCTTACAGTAACTATGATGGCTCTACTACTGGTGCTGTCATTGGAGGTGTCATTGGTTGTGTAGTTTGCATTGGTATCATAATATTTTGTGTAGCAGTCGTCTGCAAAAAATGCAAACCGGCTCCACGTAGAGCTACTGTTACTAATGTACGGCCAATAGGGACGACAACTACTGCTACAAGTGTAAATACAATGCACACAGGTATGTGGTGTTTGAGTTTTTATCCAAATTAAATACTGGTGTATAGAAGTTTATATGAGAGCTTAGAAAATTTTCATAATAAAACTGTAATATTTGCAACTAATTAAGAAACTAAATTGTTTTTGTGAAGATACAAGAGTAGCAACAATTGTATAATGCAGAATTCGATAAGTGCTGCATGAAATACCACCATATGGTCACAAGCAAAATTTTTGAAAATCTGACATTACAAACACTATTCAGTTTTTTTAAAAAGAATATGCATGAGCATGAAATATACAAGTGTAAATTTGATTTTTTTAAAGCGAATTATGGTCAGCCCATGTTTGTACAGCCCGTGCATGTCCAATATGGGCAACCGGTATATGGAGTACCTATGGGATATCCACCACCACAAGGATTTGGGCAACCACAAGGATATGGACAACCACAAGGATTCGGGCAACCACAAGATTTCAGTCAACAACCGGGACCTTCTGGAGAAGACGGAAACGCGCCTCCATTACCTGCAAAATACTAATGGATACTCTGTAGTTTGCTTGTTTTGACATAAAAATATACATGTCATCATTTTTGAAAGAAAGGAATTCTCACGAAAAAGATTTATCATAAAATATAATTTTAAAAAGATCTACTAGAAAATAATCTTTCTGAAAATATTTTTCCATAGAATATTGAAAGAAAATCATTTTGGTGCGGGTAAAAGTTAGTTTAAACTTTGCAGTTTATAACTTGCATTACAACTATCTAAATAGGGAGAAAGATTACAAATATTTCCAGATTATAAAAATGATATTGTTTTGCCAACGACATTCAGAGGTTTGAATTTTCAAACCAAGAAATATGATATATAATGGATATTTTTCAAAAAATTTAACATTTCACAAATGAAAAAGGAGGAAAATACTTTGTGATACGTATTAAAAACTGTTATGCTTTCGAATTTAACAGGGTTAATTTAATAAGAGGGCTAGGCACAATGGATTTTACTGATTTACATATATTATATTCTACTATAACATTTTAACTTTGATAAGTTCTTGATGGACATTTGTTTGTAAATAGCGTGCATGTATAAAATTGAAATATATTTGTGCTCCAAATACATACAAACATTTGACTTTATCATACCGGTATATAGAAACTATATGCAACGTCGATACATATTTTATAAAAAGGGAAATGTTTATTCCTTTTAATTTGAATTTTCTTTCAAGGACATTATTTTTTTTTCATGTAAACGTGTTTTTTTTTGTAATTTACTTTGTTTAAAGGTACAGCGATTGCTTTGTTAATAGTGCGGCACGTAATAACATCGTACGTTGATAAGTACTGAAGCATTCCATGAAGTTATTTGTAAATTGCCACACCCCTGTTCGTCATTAATAGAACCTCATTTACGTAATCAATGTACATGAATTAATAACATTATTCATTTTTTAAACATTTATTTGTATGTTTTTTGTTTACATAGTACGAGGGTTGTCCCAAAAAGTCGTAGACAAGGAAAACAGTTAATTTTCTCTTTGCTGAATTAAATTTCTTTTCTTGTCATAACAAAAAGTAACATTTTATGATCATGCATTTCAAATTCCATGATGATATCACATTTAATAAGAAAATTATGAAAAAATAAAGCAAGCATGTAAGTGTACATCGGCGCTCGAAAGCAAGCGTAATTTACGTCTCTTATAACGTTATATGATCTCTTTTTCTGCTTCACATGCGTCTGTAAACGTTAACATTCAATATTTTTCTTAAGTGAAAGACCACTCTTGACTAAGGGACTTATTCAAATTCACTACTGTCCGCTGTTTTGTTGTTGTTTTGTTACAAGCAGATTCAAATTTTAGTCGAAATTAAGTCGAAAGATCGCCATACATTGTAGGTAGCAGAGAATACATTTTGTTTGACGAGGTTCGTGGCCAAGATTGTTCCCCATTGTCTGCGTACCTTTACAAAGAGTACTCTACTTCTTATATGCTGTAACTATTTTTGGTATAAAGGAAAAAATCTCATTGAATCTCATGCCATTTAAAAATAACTTCCCTATTAAAATCTAGTGTGTAATGTCACTTCTGTACTGTTTTTTCCTGTCTCTGATGCATACAAACCTTATTCAAAACTATTTATTATATATCCGTGCGCCGGTTACGCGATTGACGTCATTTTCATCAAACTCAATTCCAACAACACTTTGAAAATCATGACACCAATCGTCTGTTTCCAATGCTATTTATATGAAATTTTGACATATTATTAAGATTTTGATTCTGATTTCACTGATTTAAATTTGAGTTCAATGTTTTAAATAGTACTAAAGAAATAATCATAAAGCTTTGCTGTTAGATAACAAATAACGTCTTTTTCTAGTAAAAGATCCAAATATGATGCGGATGTGTCAGACTTTGTAGTATCTTTTATTTCAACATCATGTCCATATAAGAATGGAAAAAATTATTATTAATTTATAGTTCGTCGTCGAAATATCCAAATGTCGAGTTGAAGGCAACAAAAAGTGTTTTCTTCTTTTTCACGTTTAAGATTTTGAACAATATTCCTGTTACCAAATTATAGTTAGTATTAAACAAAGTTAACCTATACAAATACTGGGTGCAATTGCATTTATCATTTTATAATTACTCACTGCTGGGAACAGGCCTTGAACAGGGATGAAACGAGATGGTTTTCCTTGATTAGTTTCGTATAAAACTGAAGATAACGTTTTAGTAACACTAAAAATCGTTAATTCTACATTAATTCCAGTAGATTAAAACTGTCAGAGTATTGGACTTTTATGAGTAGCGCTGACTTTCACAGTTGACAGCTTACTTTTACCCTTGAACAATGTACGGTAGCTCTTTTACGATAAAATATTTAGCTCAACAGTTAATCTAACCAAAATAACGGGTCGTTTCAAAGCGTAAATCAGTTGTTCTTAAAGAAAACGAATACCACCCTACCCTCAACTCTCGGTCTTCACATGTTAATTCCCCAAACAACATTAGGGGCATAACCTATGACCACTAGAAAGGTGTTATTGTCTATTATCAATTCCGTACCTCCATACACAATGCAGGTTTAAATGTTAAGTAAACCGTCAACTGTGAAAGTCAATGCTTCTCGTAAAAGTCCATTTGGACTGCACTGAGATAATACATACTGAATTTTAATTCTTAGCTAAGGGTTGCCCGCTTGGCATAATGATTAGAACGTCTTTTCTTGAATCTTGGAGTAAGTAGTTGATCCTTACGTCGCGGGTTCAAATCAAGGTAGTGGATGTGGAGACCCTTCATTCGGATGAGACCGTATAAACCAAGATCCCGTGCCGCGGTATAGGTGTGAGAATGAAAACGATTCCTCACTGATCAATGACTCTGAGTGTCGAGTATGAGAGGCAGCTCGCCACCGAAAAAAGATTGCAAATCTCATGAATCTATATGAATAAAAGTTGTCGAGAATGACGTTAAACAGCAAACAAAGAACTGAACAAACAGACAAAGTTAGCCAAGGATACCTCTCTAGTAACAGAGTACTAGTATTTAACTTTGCGCCTTTATTCTCCTCTATAGTGGTTTAAGACCTGTACAAGACAGAAAGTTGAGGAGGACATACGGCGAAGCATTTAAGAATACTGGAAACCAGACGCGTAAGACCTAAAGAATGCAGTTGCATCCCACCAAGTTGGCAGACGTGCCAGGATATTTTGAATCTTGAAAGTGACAGGATCAAAATAAAGTGACTTATAAAGACACCCGTTTATGTCTGTATTAAAGTTATATGAATTGGATTTGGTCAACAAAAACCTAAGGTACTGTGACGGGTTTTCAAACCTGACTCGGACGCCTCGGTGATATATAACATATCACCATACGCAATCCAAGCTTGGCCGTGTGCACTATGCAGAAATAAGAGCATATATGCAAAATATGCCAATACATGTCTTCACTGTACTTACCTTAGTCACATTATAAAGGTACCTCTTTTCGTCTATGTTATAAAATAGATTTTCAAATATAACTACATGTAGTAACTGGTCCTTAAATGTGTATATAAATTTGATCACAACATTTAATTCAAGTTATTTTGCGAGTATACAGGCAATCTTTTCTAAAAACAAAGGTCTCTTGATTTAAGTTTGAGAAAGTTATACAAATCAATTTTAAAAAATATGACTGGACGAGATAACCTACAATAAGATAAATTAAATAAAAAATCAAAGTTCAAAGAAACATCACACGGTGTTAAAATACAAAAAGAAAAATGCAAACCACACAGGGAGTTTTAAAAATGTTGATATAAGAGTTGAATTACTAGTATTAATTTTTAAGAGATGTGGTCTTTTTACCACACCAAGAGTGTGTAAACAATTTTAAGGCACTAACGGACGATATTGAATATGCTGGCACACACTGTTGAAAAAAATCAGTATTTGTATAAATGGTTCGTATACATAGTTTAATTATTAATTGTAGGTCATATGACGGCGGTAGCCTTCGAAGGAATGAATTCTTTGTAGCATAACCAATTAGTCCAGACGATTTAAAGCAAAATCATTTATCCGTAACGATTTCAATTACGCTGTCAGATTTGTGAACCGTACGGAATGGCAATTTTTTAAGGCGTATCATTGCCGTACTTTTGGATTATTTAAACTAGGTTATTCTATACGTAGTCTGAATTTTCCTTACCCGGAAGTTTATTTCCAAAATTGCGTGTTTATTTACATTCGAATTCTAATCAAACCAATTTTTTTCCTAACGCTATGGCAGCCTTATCATTCGTAAATGGTTGGATATTTTTCAGTGTCATAAGTAAGTATAATCTTCCCTGTATTAAA
>NW_026919344.1:0-153804 GCF_032062105.1 Saccostrea cuccullata
TATAATTTGTAACTTCATCCTGATCTGTGACGTTCGACGCGACCTTTTTATCGAATATTTAAATTCACAACTAATCAGAATGCATCCTATGTATCACATGATGTTTCAGCTATCCATATATGAAATTTCTTCTGCATTTCCGCTTTCCTTATTTAATGCAAGGAGACAAGTTATGGGTTGCTGTATTTAGTTTTGATTAATCGGTCACAGGATTCCACGTTCTTGAAAATGTTTCTCTAGAAATCTTTTTGCATTAATTCATCAGCAAGTCGGAAGCAAGAAATAGTTTGAATGATAAGTTTTTGAGTTTCATAGGAAATCATCAGTCGCAATTAGCGAGTGCTTCATAAACTATCAAAATCTCATTTCTTTAAAAAATTCTGCAGAATCATATAAATTTGAAGAATATTCTAATTTGAATTAAATATGATTAAAAAAATCTAATAAATAATTTATGCAAAAATATTTTATTTTTAGACTATTGCATTTGATAAAGGAAGGGATTTTAACGTTTTAAAAAGCAATATTCATGAACGCAAAAACTATTTTGATTATTTTTTACGTGGAATGCTACCTCTTATCATTTTATTTTATGCAAAAAGCATATTTTGAGCTTCATTGCCAAACCACAAACATCAGAATATTGCTACTCAATTAGCATTCACGATCCTGAATCAGCGAATAGACATCCTTGTTCCAAGTGTTCAGAACAATTCAGTGCTTGACATACTTCTAAATTATAAACAAGGACCGAGTTAAAAATGTCATGATTGGTAAACTCTACCGTTAACCACAGACCCTCCTGCACGGAAATGTCCGTAATACACACCCTGCAAGTCTCTTATAAAACATGATGCTAAAACATGGAATGTATACATTGATAACAATTTGTTCCAAAGCGAGCCGAAGTCAAAACAACTATGGCTTCACATTGCAAAAACAAGTTTTTCCTAACAATTCTCACTGTGGCTAGTTTGACATGGACAGTGACGTCAATGCAACGAATAAGGAGCTGTTATAGCCCCGTAAAAGGTTACATTTTTTGTTCATTTACCATACATGATCAGTGGAACTTTGTGTACTTTAGATCGTGGCTGGATTCCTTAAAAAGTCCGGTAAAGCATGTTGAGCTGAACCTCCAATGCCTTGGTAGCGGCTCCGTTTACCTTCCGTGGCCTATGAGAGCTCGTGGTCTTAAAAAGTTTCATATGAAGAATTGTAACATTAAAGGATACTTTTCCGAATATAATAAAGACCCAATATATCCGGATACCCTTACTGATATTTCAATGATTGACTGCACCATAGAAACTGATGTTAATTCAAACATTCAAAGGACTCTGCTTACCCGGGTATCAAAATCCTACAACTGTGGCCAGCAGACGGTCAGGAGTCACGTGATGAGGAATATTTCGTTTTCCTTTCTACCTACCTCGTCCCCTCCTCCCCTTAAAGATCTAGACAGAGCGTTCTCAGCTATGCGTCGACAGTCGAGGAATCGTGAAAATGCTTGTAATTACCACAGCTTATTCCATATGGAAGAATCACAGAGTGACAGTGTTTCTTCCATTCATTTTGACGTTATGACAGATATTTCAGATTATCCAAACCTGAAGACATTCAATTTTTCTTCAAATCTTTTGACTCATTTGCCGAGGCACCTTAAGCAATGGCACAAACATTTTCCAGCCTTAGAAATTCTCGATTTGTCAAAAAACCTTCTTCGAAATTTTGCTTTCGAGAAGCCAGGTGTATCTGGGCGTCGAAAAATAATTTTTGTAAATCTACAGCATAACAGAATAACTGATGTACCTAGAAATATAGCTTCTTACATCGATGGACAAGTTCCTGTGATTATTGATTTAAGAAATAATCCGATAAAATGTACTTACAATACGTTTGAACTTGTGAAATATCTCAACAAAATGAAAGAAATGTTCCCCGTTTTAAGTTTTATGGCAGACATCAAGTGCACATTATCCACTATATCAAAGAAATCAAAACCACTGCAAAATCGCAATGATAAAGTATCCGAAAATGAAAATTCCAGTAGATCAAAATTTCTCCAACTGTTTAATTTGTTTGGTTTTAAGTGAAAAAAATAGTATTCTGATGACAGATTTAAAATTTGCAGCACCTGTAGTGGTAACATATGTCATAATATAACTTATTTTTTTTTTTTTATTTAAATGAATTCTATTTGTTGACTATTGTGTGTATACGAGGTGAGGTTTTTAAAATCCATTTAGACCTTCTGTCTTAATTTTTTTTTCTTTTTGAATTCATTGATTTACATCGAAGTTCTGTGAAATTGCTAAAAAATAATTTACCGTATGTTGTTTGCGTGTAACTTGCTGAACAAATGTACCTTAATTTTCAAGCAATATGAGCTGCATGTTTGACATCGGAAAATTTTATTGCGAATTTGTAATTACCGAATTTAATGACAGAAAAATAAATCATTTATAAACTTCTGTTGTTCATATTTGAGATGGAATTTTTTTTGTTAGCTTTGATTGAAGCAAAATTGAATCATTGTCGTCTTGTACAATAATGATTTCTTATATAAAACTGTATATTTGGTTGTACAGAAATATTTCTTCTGAAACATTTTTAAACTTTCTTTTGGGCTTATTGGTCAAAAGGGTTTAAATTACATACAAATTAATCATAATAGCACATTTTACCAGCAAAATAAAATTCTCAAAGATACAGCTCATATTGCTTTAAGTTACTGGTATTTTCTACCATAGCAAAATAACGAAGTAAATGCACTTACAATCTGATTTAAAGAATCATTTTTCGACAATAGAATGACAATATATTTATATAAATAATATTAGATTATTTTAGTTGGTAATGGTATAATAGTATTACCAGAATTTTATGTAAACATAGATTTACAGATAATTTTCTTGACATATGATTTTTCATTTGTCAGGAAATTGAAAAAAAAAATCGGTTTTGAGTTGTGGCACACACTAAATCAAGAGGAAGGCCTCCTTGTTACTTGTAGTGAAATTGTTTCTAGATGTATTTTTATGTTTGTTTGTTCTTTTATTTATTTGTGAGAAGAACAATAAGAAATAAAAATCATTAACTTCAACAAATTGTTTGTTGAATTTTTTGAATGACATTCATCATTCATTAAAAGCACTGTTAATTGTTTTCTGTTTTTCCTTGTATCAATATCGACTTGGAATTTAGGTTGGAACATGAATATATTGTCTTCTTTTAAAAAATCTGCTTGTATCGAATATCTACTGGCGATTTTTTAAATCACTTGATAATGGAATTTTATGAATTTCATTGGCAAAACAAACTTAAAAACCATTTATTAGAAATTAAAGTTATGATTATAACGTGGCAATAATTATATCATACTAGTAATCATTTCGGTTTATCCATTTCCTTTTCATCCTTAATTTGTTGTATTAAGTTAGTTAAACGAGTTTTAAGTTGGATCCAGCTATGTTTGAAAGAATTTAATGAAGTTTAGGTACCCAGTCTGGCGTTTCAATATCAAGTTTTTAGGCTATGGATATTAAAAATTTAAAGTTGGCAAAAGAAATTACAGAATTTCATCCTTAGGAATTCTCATGTTCTTAACTTTGAATTTACTGAATGGGAAAAATATTGCAATGTTTTAAAATTCCGTTTTGACTCCCGCCTAGTAAATTTAAAATTTAGTACACGAAAGAAGAGAAACTAGGAGCATAATTTGGATTACCATTTACAAAATTAATCTCAGTTCCTCTAAAACGCATTAACAGTACAAGTTAAAACACACGAGGCAGTAAATCTGCATTTTTAATTTGCAACTGTAATCTGCATTTTCAGCTGGGATCGGTATATATCATCTTGCTTTCTACTTCATCCTTTTTTCACATCTGAATTAGTGAAAACAGAAGGATATATCGTCTTTATATTGCTTCTTGTTTTACACAAGATGTCAACATGCATTTTATATTTTAATCATAAGTGATAATGTTTCAATATTAGAAATATTCTCTTACAATCCGATTTAAAGAATCATTTTTCAACTATAGAATGATTATATATTTACATAAAAAATATTAAGTGTTTTTAGTTGGTAATGATATAATTGTTTTACCTTGTGTGTAAACATGTATTTACAGATAATTTTCTTGACATATGAATATTTTTTTGTCAGGAAATTGAAAAAAAATCGGTTTTGCGTTGTGTCACACGCTAATCAAAAGGAAGGCCTCCTTGTTATTTGTAGTGAAATTGTTTCTAAATGTATTTTTATGTTTTTTTTTTATTTATTTATTTGTGAACAATGTCACTTCACGACTCATCATTCATTAAAAGCACTGTTAATTGTCTTTTTTTAAGGCCTCCCTGAAAATTATTTGTAGTTATGAAAATTGTCTCTAAATTCTCAAATTAAAATGTATTTCCCCACGGTGTTTCTTTTTCATCTTTAAATTTAATCATTTATATAGGGAAAATTTAAATCTCGAATAATTTTTCAGGAAATGCGATTTGAACTACCTACTGCATATTTTTTAATTGATAATTGATCAAGAAATACATTTTAGGAATAAAAATCATAGGTATCCAGGCTTTTAAAGAAAAAAATTTTACAATTTTTCAACTACTTCCATTGTTTCATTTGTATGAAGTGTTTTTTGAAAACACTGTAAATCACTTCTAATTTCAAATCATGCATTAAAAGCACTGCAAGTTTTACTTCATTTTATGAGGTACTCAACTTTTTTAACATTTGTATTGATTTTTGAAAAATTTTTTTCCTTATTTTAATACTTTTTGAATTAAATTATAAATTAAAGAGTTATCCTTCCTGGCTGTGGATCGTATATCCTTAAAATAGATTTTAAAAATTTTTTTCCCCTTGTTTCAATATCGACTTGTAATTCAGGTTGAACATGAATATATTGACTTCTTTTAAATTACCTGCGATTTTTAAAATCGCTTGATAATGGAATGGAATGTTATGAATTTCATTGGCAAAACAAAGTCAAGAAAACTATTATTTAGAAATTAAAGTTATGATAATAATGTGTCAGTAATTGAATCATATTGCGTATTTATTTCGGCTTATCAATTTCCTTTTCATCATTAATTTGTTGTTTTAAATTGGTTAAATGAATTCTATTTTTTAGAAAAATCTTTTCAAACATCCAAAGTAAATCAATAAAAATATCTAAAATGACAATATTACATGATGCTCTGAACAAATTATTATGAGCTAAGATATTAATCGCCACATTCTGAAAAAAAGGAGACATCCAATAATTGACCTGTGGCGGTACACATTGAATTATCTTCATTTAGAATTCGCGCTCGCTCCATGATCGGGAGGGCGTGAGCTCGAATCTCAGCAGCAACTAGCCTAACTCAAGAAAAGTAGCAACTGTTCCTTGGCCATGCGCTTGGCACTTTGAAGTGGAAGTTGCGGGTCTTTTGGATGAGACCTTAGGGGAGACCCCATGCTACGACAGGCGTTGGTACGATAAAGATCGCTTGACATAAAAGATACCACAGACTCCGACACATCTGTTTCATATTTGGATATTTTACTCGAAAAGACTTTAATGGTAATCTAACAAACAAGTCCTATGATAAACGTGATGACTTTAACTTTTCAATAGTCAACTTTCCATATTTATGCAGCAATAAACCTTCATCACCTGCATACGGAGTTTATATCTCTCGATTGATTCGATACTCAAGAGCATGCTCTTTGTATGTACAATTTCTAAAACGAGGTAAATTATTGACAAACAAGTTGAGGAAACAGCAATATCAGTCGTCTCAATTAAAGTCATCATTTCGTAAGTTCTTTGTTCGATACAATGACCTTGCCAACAAATACAATTCATCATTGAGTCAAATGCTGATTGAAGTTTTTCATACTAATTTTTAGTCCATTATATACTGAATTGACGACGGCGGGTGTGACCGATCTGCAGGGGTGCTCACTCCTCAATGGAACCTAATCCGACCTCTGATGTTTCAGAGGTCGTGTTTGCTGTGCTCCTATTTTGTATACCTTAGGAATGAACATTGCATGGATATTGACGTTTCACTGTCATTGAAGGAAGTAATTCTTTGACCAATCATATAAATTAATCAAATGCAAATTCTTTTCCGAAATTTCATTTGTCCTAAAATGAAAAACTTTGATTCAAATTTTGCAGTGATTTGATTGCATGATTTATCTTGTAAATTAGTTTGATGTATCTTGTAACATATTATTATGCATAACATACACTCTTTGAAGTACTGAATTCATTAATATTTCTTGACACGATGATTGGACAAAAACATTTGAAGAAATTTGATTTTAACACTTGGACGATGTCAAAAGAATGATAAAGAAAATTATCAAACATTTACAACAATAATTTCTGTCAATATCTTACGATTTCCGCAAATGGTTTCTTTTGTTTTATACATTAAACTATAAGTATTTGTGATAAAATACTGTTATTTATTGACAAGGAAAGCCTGAGTTGAAAAGAATTTGTTTTACAAGAATAAAAGTAAGTCAAAGAAAAAATAAATTGTCGAAATTTTTTTTTATATTACTCACCTCTTACCTTCACGTTTTACCATAATCATAAAGAAAATTTTTAAAATAAGTATGTCAATGCTATTTACAAGATTACGAGAATTTTTTTGCTTGAATTCAAAAGAAATCATTTCAAACCACAGTTTATAACCCCTAACCACCTTTATTATACTTTTACCTTTGTTTTGACATTTATGAAGAATAATCGAAATTTATCATTTTCTAATATTTAGATCGAGTGCAAAAAAGGTAAATTCTACCAAATAGATGCTAATATCCATTTGAAATAAAAAACCTGTTTATTATGGTTACTCAGATGTCGACTTTGAGATTGAAACAAACAAAAGAAAAATACGTATTCTCATTACTTTTAAATGTTTATGCTAGTATTTGACTTTCATTAAAACTGGTTTTGAAGGCCAAGAGTTGATAGAGCTGTAGCGGGCTAGCGCTCTATGCCCGCTGCCCTGGGTATGGCTACTCCCAAATAAGTATGACGGTAAATTAGAGGGGAGGGAATGGCCGGCCTCCACCCCTTTTAGACACCAAGGCAGTCATTAAAAAGATATAAAAATGTACTCCAGCAAAATAAGAATAGATAAGAGAAAGAGTTAAATAACTTGAGATGATGGTGTATTCAGAGATAGAACTAATTAACCAAGACAACAAAAATTAATCAATAATCGAAAATCACTATAAAATAATTGGCTGCAGTCGTCTGTACAAAAATACTCTAATCAAAAATAATTAACTTTCCCCAATTAATTAAATTCCAAAAAATATGCAGATCAAGTACTAAAATTTTATCAGATAATTCCTATTCAGTGAATAATTAATTTGTCTAAGTCTAAAATTTCCAATAAAAATCTAGAGAAAATAGACCTACATCTTCCTAAGAAAGAGAAAATGGCTGGAGTCCCCGTTGAACAACGGAACTCTCCTTATATACTAACAGGAAACGGATTCCGTTCCAAACTAACGTAATCTGATGAAAACTAACGGAATATCCGTTCAAAGAAAACGGAGAAACTTAACAGAAAATAGTTCCAAGACATAAAAACTATTATTTCTGAACACAATATTAAAAGACAATATAAGTTTAATTCATTCACAATAATAAAAATAAATTATTTACCTTGGAAACGTAATAACTAAATATTCAGCGTGTCAAGTCGGCGAAATAATTGGCCCGGCGGATCCAATAAAATACGCCGGAAGTATACCACAATGCATAGCGAAGACAAAAAAAATGTAAACAAGACGACTGGTAAGACAACTTCAGTTTGCAGCCAAATAAACACATTTACAATCGTAATACAGGTAACATATTAAATTACATGTAATTTAGATAATGATTGTTCAATATATATAACAAGAAAAGAACCCTTTATAAGTGATTTACAGTACATAACATCATGTATCAATATGCATGTCAACGTAAAAATAGGCCAACACGTGTTTACATCTTAATATCAACTGGAATACTTTTTTTTTTGAATACAATATCATACGGAAATATGAATAGTTCCGACGGTATTTATAAAAGATACAACCATTATCTTCATTTCTTATTTAAATATATATAGATAATACTTAAAAATGCTCAAACACTCTCGTAGTTACAATTAGGGGTCGTATCAAAAATCAAAACATTACACTTCCCCCCACTTAAAGTTTCATGTCCCCATGAAACACAAAAATATAAAAAAAATTCAATAACAACAAACTTTTATAACAAGTTATAACGTATAATACATACCGCAATCAGTGAACTCACTGCATATAATGAATACATCATTCACCCTACTCACAACTTTCAATAAGTACAATTAAAAATAAAATTTATGAACATCTTTCAAAATATGGCACATAATTTGTAAAAGTTAAAAACCACCCACCAACCCATCTAAACTGTCAAATTAATCCCGGTTAAATCCAAATGTACATAATCAATTAACACACTAAATAATCTAAGATTAACAATAAAAATAAACATCCATATTACATTCTGATAATTAATATCCTATCAACTAAATTGTTCACTTTCTAAATCTCTTCACGGGCCCGTAATTTTGAAAAGTGGCTGGTCTGCGGTAATTCCTAATGGGTGATCTCATGATTCTTCTTGGAGGTGCTTCATCTCTTAAGTTTCGGTCAGGCGTTCTCTGTCTTCTTGGGGGTACATCATCTCTTAAGTTTCGATTATCCCTAAGGCTTCTCAAGATGTCTGTTTGTACTTGTAATTCATGATGGATATTTCGCAAAGAATTCTGCAGATGGAACATATGGTTGAGCACTTCGAACATCACCCTTGTTGGTGACATGTCCCTCCTTTCTTCTGGTCGGGTCTCATCCCTGATTTGGCTCCTCCTTTGTTCTCCGGGCTCATCTCGATTTCGATTCCTCCCCGGTTCTACCTTCTCTTGATCAGGCTCTTCTTGGTTTCGGTTCCTTCTCCGTTCTATCCCCTCTTGATCAGGCTCTTGTTGACTTTGATTCCTTCTCGTTTCTACCTTCCCTTGATCAGGCTCTTGTTGACTTTGATTCCTTCTCGTTTCTACCTTCCCTTGATCAGGCTCTTGTTGACTTTGATTCCTTCTCGTTTCTACCTTCCCTTGATCAGGCTCTTGTTGACTTTGAGTCCTTCTCGTTTCTACCTTCCCTTGATCAGGCTTCTTTTGAACAGGGGTTTCCACTTCTCTGGTTGTAGTAGAGAACGTAACTGCCTCCTCGATCTCCTCCTGTGGAGTATACGCAGGAGTCGAAATACTAGCCGATTCTTGATCCTCCGTCAAGAAATTGAAAAGCACATCGTCCGGATCTTGAAGATCCAGCAGATCCGGGAACGGCGGGGCCATGATGGTGTGACTTGTCAGAGGGCTGGGAACAGACACCACTGCTGTGGCGGCCACCGGTGAAGGACGAGGGGGAGGAGGACAGCTGGAGGTAGATAACAGTTGAGGGGCAGGTACTACTTCCGAGGGAGGACAGCTGGAGGAAGAGGGCGTAGATGGGTGGCTTGGGAGGTCGGATCCTGTCTTTTGTATCCTTCCCATCCAGATCCTCCTGGACTCCTCCCTGCTTAATTTCTCGAAGTGAATATCTTCAGTCGCCACGATCCCCTCCTTGTTCCTGTTTAGGTAGAATTCCTCCGCCTCTGGAAGCTTCCCTTGTCTCAGCAGGCCTTCCCTAGCCTCTTTGTGTTTGGCGTAGTTCTTGATGTGTTCTTTAAGCTTTGTTTCTTCGTCCGTCTGGAAATGACAAAGGCTACAATAATACGGGATGGAATCCAGTGGAATGTGGTATTTGTAAATGTGGCCAATTACATATCGCTTCTCCCCAACCTGCTTATCACACAGTAGGCATCTATACGCCCTACCCCGCTTCAGTATTTCTTTAGAGACCTGTAGGTCAGCCATCTGCAAAATAAGGTTTTACAATAAAAAAATATCTTGAAGTTTAAATTCAACACATTATCCCCCCTTGTATTCTTTAGTGAAATATCTACGTGACGACTGCAGCTCTTGTACATGCTATGCATAATGTGTGACGATTCAATATTTCACCTATGATGTATTTGCTTCTTGGATCTTCTAAATATTCTCCTAAAAGACTTCTTTCTGCAAATACCCGTGATTAGGGAAACTCCAGAATGCGTTTGGCAAGTATTATCATATTAATTAGATATTGACTAGAAGGATAACAATATTTATCTATTTTAATATAAGATGAAGAAATCCATAGGAAGAGCCAACAGTACATGATCCGGCAAAGTAACAATCTCCACAGACGTCACAAAGCCCACTCCGACAACATCCAACTCCAGGAACCAGACGAGAAGTAGTTTAAATATAAAATTTCTTCTTTCCTCTATATTTTACAGATACACCTATTTTACTTTATTTTATTATTATTTTTTTTTAATAAGAAGAACAACGCCCCTTGGGACTATATAGAATTAAATCTGATCATATTCAGAGACTCTCATACAAAATGATCCACCTGTATTACAACTGGAAGAGAACCACCATTTATTAAATTTTATATCCTTGTATTTCGTAGGAAGAATAATTCAGGAGAAAACATCCGTACGTATCTAGTCATGATAGGGCTTAAGCTTGTCATGATGTATAACTTTCTGGGTACGCTTGTCAAGGGATTTCACTCTGTAAGTAAGATCTGAGATTTTCTCCACAATAGTACAAGGTCCCCAGTAACAATTACTAAGTTTCCCTGTGTCGGATTCATTTAGAACCCAAACTTTGTCTCCAACCTTGTAGTTATTGAGAAAAGTTTTCAGATTATAGAAGTGTCTTTGTCTCTCTGCAGAGCTATTAAAGTGCTGTCTAGCTATCTTGTGTGCTTGTTGTAAGCGATCCCTTAGTGATTCCACATATTCCCCATAGTCTACCACAGAGTTATCTTCCTTTGTTCTACTGCCAAAAATGATCTCTGTAGGAATTCGCACTTCGCGTCCCAGCATCAAAAGATTTGGTGAAATACCTGTTGATTCGTGTACACTTGATCTGTATGCTGCACCAAGGCATCCTAAATACAAGTCCCAGTCTGTTTTGTCATCTTTGATATAGCACTTAATCATTTTGAGGAGTGTTCTATTGAACCTTTCAGTTTTCCCATTGCATTGAGGGTGACGTGGGGTAGTTCGCGTCTTCTTTATTTCAAGAAGTTCACATAATTCATGAAAAAGGTTACTTTCATAGTTACGACCTTGATCTGAATGTATTGACTCTGGACAACCAAACCGACTTATAACCTCATTTAATAGTACCCTAGCTGTTGTGACTGCTGTCTGATCTGGAATAGGAAAAATTTCAACCCAGTTACTGAAATGATCAGTTGCCGTTAAAATATATTTGTTTCCCCTTGGGGTCTCTGGCAATGGACCCAGTATATCAGTGGACAACCTGTCCATAGGAGCTCCTACAGTCATGCATCCTAAACTTGCTCTCGGTTTGTGGTATGGTTTCCTGTTTTTCTCACAGACTTTACAACCTGACACATGAGCTGCAATATCCTCTTTCATTTCAAACCAGAAGAAATTCCGAGAAACTTTATCTTGGGTCTTTTTCCTTCCCAGATGACCACTCAGTAAATTGTCATGTGCTAAGGTAATTACTTCCTTCCTTAATTTTCTGGGGGTTACAAATTGCAAGTGAGATCCAGAGTTGTCTTTCTTGTGAAATTCTTTTAGTAATAGTCCATCTTTAATTTGAAGAGTGTCAAAGATATGCCAGTAGTATCTAACAGCTGGTGTTTGCATTAAAATTTCTAACCTATCAGGCCTAGTCTGGTTCTTCACCCATTCATACACGGGACCTATGTCTGGGTCATTTAGTTGATCTTTCTGTAATTGACTTCTACCGTATTTTGTCCAAAATGTAGTATAACCCTTCTCTTTGTTCTGTGTTTGTTGTCTAGTATTCACTGCCCTGATTTGTTGATCCTGCCCCCCCAAGATCACATGCCTCCAAACTTTGGCCAGAAGCCTGGAAACAGGGATCTTGTTCCATGCTGGATTTCTGTAAGAAAGAACTACACATTTCAAAAGATCTCTTCCGACATTTATTGCAAGGTCCACATTTTAAATATTCTAAGTTGTCTGTTTCAGGACAAGTACAGTCTGCAGGATTTTCACATCTGCTCATAGCATCCGCATTCCCATGCTTGTGACCTGGGCGATATTGTACTGAAAAATTAAAGTAAGAAAGAATTTCTAACCAACGGGCAATACGCCCTTTTGGTTCCCTGAGTTTGAATAACCAGACAAGTGCCTGATGGTTTCGCACTGTAAATCTCCGTCCAAGCAAATATTGCCTGAAATACTCTACAAAATATCTTAGAGCAAGTAATTCTTTGTCGGTAATACAATAATTCTTTTCTGACTTATTTAATGAACGACTCCCATATGCAATAACTTTTTCAGTGCCATTCTGTATTTGGGACAGGACGCCTCCAATTGCTACATCACTAGCATCTGTGTCTAGGATATATTCTCCTTCATCTAAAGGGTATGCCAAAATGTTAGGACTAGAAAAGGATTCCTTTAACTGTGTAAATACTTCTTCGCATTCCTCTGTCCAAATGAATGGCCTCCCTTTTTTAGTTAGTTCCACTAAATGTCTTACTAGTTTAGCAAAATCTTTTATAAATTTCCTGTAATAACTCCCCATCCCTAGAAGTTGCCTAATTTCAGTAACCGTGGTTGGGCGAGGCCACTGTAAAATCTTTGAAGTATTATCGGGATTAGGCAGCACTCCTTCAGCTGATACCACATGGCCTAAAAATGTGACACTTGTTTGGAAAAGATTACACTTTTCTGGCTTAAGTTTCATTCCAGAACTTTTTATTCTTAAAAATACATCTTCAACTCTTTTCAGGTGCTCCTGGAAAGATGATCCAAAAACAACAATGTCATCGAGATAGATGATACAAGTCTGCCAGTTTAATCCTTGCAAAACAAGTTCCATAAGTCTCTGGAATGTGGCACAAGCTGTACTTAAACCCATAGGCATTGTAGTAAATTCGTAAAGTCCGTATTTGGTAATGAAGGCCGTCTTAGGAATATCTTCCTCTTTTACTGGTACCTGGTGGTATCCGGATGTAAGATCAAAAGTAGAAAAGTATACAGCTCCTCGGACTGTATCTAAGCAGTCCTGAACTCGAGGAAGTGGAAATGCATCCTGGCGAGTTACTGTATTAAGACGTCTATAGTCAATACAACATCTGGTTTTTCCATTTTTCTTTTTAACTAATACTATGGGACTAGCCCAAGGAGAACTGGACTTTCTAATTATTCCTTGTTCCATCATTTGTTTGACAACTTTTTGTTCCTCTTCTGCAAATGCTAAAGGCACTCTTCTTGGAGGCTGTCTAATAGGCTTGGCACTCCCTGTATCAATTTCATGATGTACAAGTGTAGTGACTCCTAAATCGGTATCGTCTTTTGAAAAGATAGACTGATAATTAGAGAGTAGATCT
Source organism: Saccostrea cuccullata (assembly GCF_032062105.1). NCBI lineage: Eukaryota > Metazoa > Mollusca > Bivalvia > Ostreida > Ostreidae > Saccostrea > Saccostrea cuccullata. The sequence continues at coordinate 13,562 of NW_026919344.1, forward strand.
GCAATTTCTTTGCATTCTTCATGAGTTTTGTTTTGAATTGCTCTGTTATATAATTCTAAAAGATGATCAGGAACAATTGACTCTGAAGAGTTGTCTCCCTTGTCAGAGTGATCTACTTGTAGTTTCCTAACTTGTTCTCTACTTAATTGATCCTTGTTTTCTGACGACAAGACTTCTGTAATATTTAAGGGATGGACAAGTTCTGCTTCTCCTAAAACATCATCCTGCTGTATCTTGGATTCTGTATTGAATGGATTTAAAACTCTAATTTTTGCTGAAATTGTATTCTCCATGTCTGTCAAACAAGAAGCCATTAAAAGAGGAAACCGATTATTGAAATCACTTGTAGGTTCTATACAAAAGATAGTACTCTGTAAATCCTTGTCAGACTCAAATCTGTCAATAAAAACATCTATCAGCTTCTCACAGTAAGCCGGAATGACATAATCATCTGCTGCTATAACCCTCCTGGTTTTGTCGAGTGTTTGTCTAAATTCAATTTCTGTTCCTCCAAAATTGATAGTATTATCATGCAAGTTTATATTGACTGGTCCATTTTCTGGTTTTAACAGTATATCTAATCCTAAGAGTGCTTGGTCCTCTATTTCTGCCACAATTATCTCCTCCTGGCAGGTCTGATGACCAAGTTGAACTTCAAAAATGGCCTTTCCAAACTCTTTCAGTGGTTCTCCACTTACACTTGTTAACAATGTAGACTTATTTAACTTTGGTCTCTGGTCTTGAGGAATTCTCTCATAAGTTTTCTTTGATATAATGGATCTTGTCGCACCAGTATCTGTAGTCCACACCAAATCTACTCCTTGTACAGATCCATTTATATATACTCCTGGACAGCTATTGATTTGTCTTAAAACACTAGTAACAACATCCGTGCAACAACTCCTATTAAGTAGTTCAGCTGCTTCTGTATCAAGCATCTCACTTGATGTAAGTTGAGTGTCAGACTCACTCATATTAAGTAATTCACCGGCATTTGTATCAAGCATCTCACTTGATGTAAGTTGAGTATCAGACTCACCATATGTCTGAGTTTCACAATTAGGGTTAACAATGGGCACCACATCACAGTCCACTAAACTGTCTCCAAGTGTGTCCAAATAACCAACCATCCTATTTTCCTCCACTTTACAAAGTGTCCGCTGATCATGAGATTTACAAGGCCCACTACCTATACTCTCAGCATCATAAAATATATCTTCATCTAAATCGCAGTGATCTCCCTTAATTTGTTGCAAATTATCCTCTACTGCCTCTGTGCTTCCAGACAAATCAAAGCAGGTATTTTGCTTCTCAATTATACAACAATTTTGAAAAGTTTGGCCATCCTTAAAATTCAACCGGGTCATCCCTTGGCCCTCAGAGCTGACCCTTTCTAGTTTGACGAAGATTTAAATTCAGCAGCTCTAGGATTAAGTCTACTCTCCACATTTCCATTCTGAACCTTCTTTTCGCTTGAACAATTCCTTGCAAAATGCCCTTGTTCACCACAGCGGTAACATATCAGGGGGTGCTTCTGTTTACGGGGCTGTTCTATGTTTGAAGAGGATTCTGAGGAGAGGACTTCATTTAAGATGTCCTTTAGTTCTGCTCTGGTTATAAAATCAGAATTTTTCTGACTCTGTTTGACTCTACTGCCCTGTTCAGGAGTTTGTTTTTGTTGACCTTCTGTTTCTTTAGGATTCATTTTAGGCTTTGTGAAAATTCTAGGATTTTTGTCTGTGGCCTTTGGAGAGCTAGCTGGTTTCATCTGTTGACCTACTTGTCGTATTTGTTTCCTTTTGTGATAGCGGTCATTTTCATCATCTGCTCTGGGGTACCTAGTTGTCTCCTCATACTCAATAATAAACTTGACAGCTTCCTCAATGGTAGAGGGATCTTTGTTTAGCTCGACATAAATCCTAGCCTTCTCATTCATGAGACCTAGTAAAAACCGTGAAACTAGATCCTCTTGTCGTGTAACATGATCTCTATTTGGGTAAGCCTTACTGTAGAGGCTTTTTAACGCTGCACCATAAGACTGGGCAGATTCTCCATTTCTCTGGTCCCTTCTCCTGAATTTTGTCTGAAAGGTCTTATGAGATTCATAAACCCCAAAACGATTCCCAAGTTCCCTTCTCAGTTTCCTGTAGCTTGTCAAAATTTCTGAACTTAACTCCTCAAAAACAAACTCGCCTGCTATGCCTTGTAATCTCGGCAAGAGCTGTCCTAACTTTTGTTTGTCTGTCCATCTGTTGTGACTGGCTAGAGCCTCAAATCTATTGATGTAGGCTTTCCAACTTTCATCTGGGTCTCCTTTGAAAGCAGGTAGTTTTACTGAAACTTGTTTTTCTTTGAAAATCCTGTTTGTAGAGACAGAACTTGCATTGTCACCTGAGTCAGACCCATCACTTGACTCATCACTGTTTGAGTCCTTGTTGGTACTCTTGTTGAGCATACTTTTTGTCTGTGATTTGTTGTGTTCTTTATTGACATGGGGGTTTTCTTTGAAATCTTTTAAAGTAGTTTTGAAAATATTCCCTATGGTCTCAGTCATCTTGCTGAGTGCTCCATTTATCATTTGAGCAAATGTTTCTAACATATTTGTTTGGCTTTGATTTATTGAGTTTTCATTCTTGTCAGGATCTTTTCCTTCATTTTGAGTATTCCTATCTTGTGTGAGGTTTGAGGATCTTGACATTCTTTTAGTGTATGTCTTGTTTCTCTTGTTCTTAGAAATGAGAGGACTTGCATTTGAAGATCTGTTGACTTTTTGTGGGGGTTGTACTATAATTTCAGGATACAGTACATGTACACCCTCTGTGTTTGAATGATCCTCTTTGTTTGAATGATCCTCTGCATCTGAGTTGCATGTGGAGTTGTCCTCATCATATTCTGTTAAAAATTCCTCCTCACTTTCTCCTGTGAAATTTTCTACTTCCGTGGGACAGATTATTTGGTTTGTCTCAGTGTCCATTTGTTCTCTCAAAGCTGCCTGGCGTCTTGTAAACATAATTGAAGTATCATACAATCAAAAATTTAACATTTGTAGCAAGTCCGTATCGCTGGATCCACGCCTTAAAACAGTGGATCCCACTTCTGACACCAAATAAAATGTAGCGGGCTAGCGCTCTATGCCCGCTGCCCTGGGTATGGCTACTCCCAATTAAGTATGACGGTAAATTAGAGGGGAGGGAATGACCGGCCTCAACCCCATTTAGACACCAAAGCAGTCATTAAAAAAGAAATAAATGTACTCCAGCAAAATAAAAATAAATAAGAGTAAGAGTTAAATAACTTGAGATGATGGTTTATTCAGAGATAGAACTAATTAATCAAAAGAACAAAAAATAATCAATAATCGAAAATCACTATAAAATAATTGGCTGCAGTCGTCTGTACAAAAATACTCTAATCAAAAATAATTAACTTTCCCCAATTAATTAAATTCCAAAAAATATGCAGATCAAATACTAAAATTTTATCAGACAATTCCTATTCAGTGAATAATTAATTTCTCTAACTCTAAGTCTAAAATTTCCAATAAAAATCTAGAGAAAATAGACCTACATCTTCCTAAGAAAGAGAAAAAGGCTGGAGTCCCCGTTGAACAACGGAACTCTCCTTATATACTAACAGGGAACGGATTCCGTTCCAAACTAACGTAATCTGATGAAAACTAACGGAATATCCGTTCAAAGAAAACGGAGAAACTTAACAGAAAATAGTTCCAAGACATAAAAACTATTATTTCTGAACACAATATTAAAAGACAATATAAGTTTAATTCATTCACAATAATAAAAATAAATTATTTACCTTGGAAACGTAATAACTAAATATTCAGCGTGTCAAGTCGGCGAAATAATATGGCCCGGCGGATCCAATAAAATACGCCGGAAGTATACCACAATGCATAGCGAAGACAAAAAAAATGTAAACAAGACGACTGGTAAGACAACTTCAGTTTGCAGCCAAATAAACACATTTACAATCGTAATACAGGTAACATATTAAATTACATGTAATTTAGATAATGCTTGTTCAATATAACAAGAAAAGAACCCTTTATAAGTGATTTACAGTACATAACATCATGTATCAATATGCATGTCAACGTAAAAATAGGCCAACACGTGTTTACATCTTAATATCAACTGGAATACTTTTTTTTTTGAATACAATATCATACGGAAATATGAATAGTTCCGACGGTATTTATAAAAGATACAACCATTATCTTCATTTCTTATTTAAATATATATAGATAATACTTAAAAATGCTCAAACACTCTCGTAGTTACAATTAGGGGTCGTATCAAAAATCAAAACATTACAGAGCTGTGAGGAAGTAATATGACAGAAATACGACATGCATACCGGGAACTCAGTACAAAATACTGAATACTCCCTCATTGCAAATAAATTAAACAAATGTATGGTTACCAATTGGCGCTTCAGAACACTATTGGGCTACCTAACTGAAGTAAGTTGACTCCTTTCAATCAATTTAACATTTAACAAATCAACTTGACAGCAGAGCAATGATGGACCTCTTAATACGTCAGATGTGGGATCAGGTCCCATGGAAGAGTAAGATCCGAAAATCTTCATTCAACCAAGAATTGCACCTCAATTGCTGAATACATTTTCTCAACCGGTCACAATTGGTTTGTATGATACAGGTCATATTCCTCTTTTTAAATCATTAGTGTACAATGCATTAACAGTTTATGATTATGATAACTATACCCTTATAAATTCCAAAAAATGACAATATTAAAAATAAGTAGGGATCAATTCCCTTTGGTTTTCTCCTGAATGACAGATAAAGTTTATTCTTACATCTCTTAAAACTTAAAATAATGAAACATTTCACAGATTTAATTAACTTTCATATTTTTTCCAAGAATTTTTTTTAATTTTACGATAACCGATATTGCATCAAATAAGCATCGTGGAATATGCACCTCAGACCTCAGGAAAGGTAAAACTCAAAAAGTTATTCGAACATCCCATAAATCAATCAAGAGAAAAGAAAAAAAATGATTACTATTCCAATCACAATAACTCAATTTTATTTCGTTTATTCATTAGCTAGTTAAACATCAGAAATCTATAATTTTTATCAGTTTAGGAAGAGAACTGCATTAATTTAGGGACAATATGATAGAAATATTTCATATACAGTCGATGAATGGAGCCAAAAAAATAAATAAAGGAACAAATATGCATACAGCAAATATAGTAAATTTCTAAAACACTATTATAAACCATGTTGGACATTAAAGGCTATAGAAGAATTTATTAAAAGCTTTCATGTATTTTTCATTTCTATATGTAGAAAGACTTCTAATTTAAAAGAAAATATAAATGTTAAAAAAAGATCTGAATGTGATTTTTCATTTTGATTTTACTTTTGTAATTGATATTTCGGCAAGTTAATGTTATCAATTTTCACTTACATAAAAAATAATGATTAATTTAAGATAATAATAACTCTGAAGACCTCTCTCATCAAAACACACAAAAATGTCAGCGACACAAGCAATATACTAGTAAATAAAATTTTCAGATTGCCTTGTCCTTTCTTTAGTAAAAGAAATATAGCATATATTAAAAACAAAGGACTAAAAAAGTAAACAAACAAATAACACAACAACATTTAAAAAAAAATCCCATACATTTACACGTTTACATGTTTAATTAAAATGTTTTAAAACTTTACACAAAATGAATCCGGACCTTTGTGAAATGCGTCTGTCTGTCTTGAGTTCATAGGTAAAGGTTGATTTACATGATTGAAAGAATTAATCAACAGTAATTAATCAAGGCTAAGTGATAAATCGTATAAGCAAATATTTGTTTTAAAAAGCGCACACATCAATGGAATTCAGATGATAAAGTAGCATTTCTTTATCGAAAAAAAAAATCAAAATTGCATTAAGATTTTGGAACTCCTAGAAATTCTTGAAATATATAATTGTATCATTAAAATATTTGGGGAAAAAATGTAAATATGAGTTATATTGATGATTTATATATTGTTTTACGTCAAATTGACAGTATTTTAGTCATTACAAATTTTGCGATCTTTCCTTTAAATGAAACCTGAAAATAACAAGCATAAATCGAGCTCAACATTTGATGAAACAAAAAATTTGGGCAGAGCAAACACGACTCTGTTAACACAACAGAGGTGGGATCAGAAGCCATAAAGAAGTGAGCATTCCCTGTCGACTGGTCACTCTCGTCGTGTGTTCCTTGTCATGATCTGGCAAACAGAAAAATAGGTTTGTAAATGATGTTCTCACAATTAGTGCGAAAACTTCAACCTGCATTCGACTTGATGATAGATTGTTCTTGGTGACAAAGTCATCGTATATACCGTATAACTCTTCAATATATATTCATTTTGCTATTAACCTATATTGTCAACCAAATATCTAAATATTTAATTTTTTTGCGCTCACTGGAATTCATCGAGTCGATACATTATTGAAAATAAGTATTATTGATTGATGAAATACTATCGATATATTTAAAGCGAAGTGTCGAAATGAAAGTCCACAGCAGGAGTTTTCTTTTCAAGTAGAAGATATTTGATAAATTTTGTTTAACGTCCCACTCGAGAATTTTTCACTCATATGGAGACGTCACCGTATGCCGGTGAAGGGCTTTAAATTTAGACCTATACTCGGCACTCAGGGCCATTGAGCAGTTAAGGTTCTTCATCGTGCCAACGCCTACCGCGGCACGGGACCTACGTTTTTAAGGTCGTATCTGAAAGACCTTTCACTTCTAATGCAGAGCATTTAGCTAAGGAACAGTCACTACCCTTGTTTACGTCTTGGGTTCATGAGGCGCCGCGAATGAGAATCGAACCCGGGCCTCCCGATCACGAAGCGAACGCTCTAGGCTACCATAGATACCTAAAATCTAACAAATCCGCATTTATATCGGGTTATTTTTTGACAATAATTTGGAATACCTACTCTCTTTACACTGCATAGACTTTGTCCGAGAGGAATGCCAGCATCAAATGAAGAGTACAGTATTTGTTTGTACAGTAAGAATTATTTGTATCAAATTAACTTAAGGTCAAGATCTAGTAAATAATTTGAGACTAATTTTTTGGTGCTAGATCTATTATGACGTCATAATCAATTTAAACTTTCCTTTTCCCGTACTTTACGGCTTTAGCAGAATTATGCAGAAAATAGGGTATTTTCATGTCATTAAATCTGAAATCATATGAAAAGTAAATCGGATACCTATATTAAATTTGATATTGATTTAAAGAAGAGGCCATGAATATACTAATTACCGTTTTCTGAGAGACTGTAGGCAATCTGGATACAATTCCTTTGTAGAATACGAAAAAAACTCACATATTCATGACTGGTTTTCTTAATTTTTCATTGAAAATGACAGTTTAAAATACAGTTTTTCATCTTGTATGCCTACAAATTATGCCCCGAAACACCTTATTTGACCAAGCTAAAGTTGTAAAGCATCAATAAAAGAATTTATTTCTCAAGTTTGATAAATCTGTAGGCACCTTTCAATTACTAGATCTTGACCTTAAACTAACAAATCATAAGATATGAATATTTCCTTTTTTGTTTTATTAAACTGCAGGTACCTTTGAATGGCTGTATAAAGCATAAAAAATCATACGATTTGATATTGAAGATTTTAAGTTTGGAGTTTTCACTGATAATCTATATTTGAATGAAATTAAGTGATTTTTTTCTTCCCATTTTTGATCTTATAAATAAATATGTTTTACAAGACCTAATAGAAAAAGAACATGCATGCGTGCTTTTCCAATTCCATAATGGACATGAACACCATTTATCCATGTGGTTGCAACGTCAATAAAGATAAGTGCAAATACGGAAAAAAATCACATACATGTAATTGTATGGAATAATTGTATATATAAGTAAAATTTTAAAATAAAAATGATTGGTTTCTTCACGGATTTATAATTTGTTAATGTTTATTGACTTATCGCGCTTTGAGCAACTTCGTACCTTCGAATTTATTTTAATAAAATTTTCTTTAATAAATACTAAATCTACAGTTTTTAAATATTAATTGACTTACTGCCCTTTAAGCGATTTACAAACTGCAAAAGTTGCTTTTTGCTATGCATATACATTCAGCAAACACCGCGAAATACAAACAAAACAAAAACGTTTTATGGAAATGTTTTCCAATGAAGATTAAGCTTCAAAATTGCATCCTTAAAATAACACTAAATCTTATGCACATTTTCAGTGACGCGTAAACAAAATGACATTAAAAAATCTTCTTCCCATTGTTGATGTAAAATGTATCGTCATGTTCATAGGATGGAAAAGGAGGAAATCTATTAATTTGCAGGATGGCTACTTTTCATGCATGGTTTCCGGACTTCTTGATGGAGATGTTGTGTGTTTCCCCCATTAGAGTCTCAATAATTTCGCATTTATACTTGGTACAATAAAAGATATGGCTACCTTTTGCTTTTGTCACAACAAATAAACGTTTTTAAAAAGTAATGACCTTTCTTCACTTTTTTAAATAAAAAAAGAATTTTATTGCTTTGTACCCTCAACTAAAACATTAGAAAATGTAAAAATAAAAAATTGCATAAAATTTCTATAGCTGTAAATAATGCATATTTATAACTTACTCATGGTATTCCACTGAAAGTCACTAAGGCGGGGAGAGGAAAAGATACCAAAAAAGTTGTTCACATTTTCCTGGTGTAAAGTATCATACTAATAATTTGTTCTTAATAATTCTGAATTCTATTGCTTCTTAATATATGATTTACAAAATTTTGTAAAACCTTATTTGCGAAGAAAATAAGGTTTAAGAGATTCTGCATTCAATTTGAGTTTAATAAAATGACATATCCTCTCTATAACTTGTGTCTAACAAGCGTATTTTTGAAAATTAAGCATTGTACAAATTCGTGAAAATTTAAAGACAAATAATAAATCTATGCACTTGTATTTATTTTAACTTGTTAAGCATCAATCTTTCCCATTTATATAAAATGAATTAATGTACGTTTCCGTCTGGGTTTGTTTGGGGAATCCCATAGTTTACAATTTAAAGCTTTAATAAGAAAACTCATGCACGAACATTGACTATCCTAGAGAAAATAACTATTCTTAACCCTTTTATCAAGTACAGTTCATCAATATATTAAGATCGACAAATATAAATTGAAAAAGTGATATGAAATTTGAATTATTTATGCTATTTAAAAGCCATATTCCTAATTTTCAAAAAAAAAAAAATCTCAACTCAAGAAAACTTGCTGAGCTGCACATTTTAAAAATACGAAATAACATTTATACTGTTTGAAAACGTACAACTTATTTCAAAATTAAAAGCATATTTGAAAATGATAGATTTATATTGGGTTGTGCTGCGTGATCTATTAATGTGGATGTTTAATTATTAGGAAGAAATAAAAAAATGTTTTGAATAATTTAAATTTTTACTGGTGATATATTTTACGAGTTGCCTCCCACAAATCAATTGACAAAGTAATCAGTGACATTTCATTTATTCTACTATTTACCACTAAATACGCCTTGTTAGGCATGATTTTTTTCCAGTAACTTGTGTTAAAGAAACTATGTACCGAGGACTCTTTTGTTTCATATGCAATATATATACGCATTGGTTTAAAAGCATGTCGTTAAAGCAAAATATTTGTAGATGTATTCATACATTGTATTTGTATAAAAGTAGAATACTATGCTATAAAGATTTCAAGGATTTCTGAAATTTAGTAAAATCTGCTTTCTGATATTTGATTCTTTGCATTATAATTTTCAAAACCTGCCCTTTTTCTAAATTATACTTTTTAAAGAAAACAATTCAAGGTCTTGTGAATGTTTTATTCCTACCTTTATATAGAAGATTTGTATTCACATTTGTGGTGAAAATGTGTCTATCTTATAAACTTTAACATTTAATTTTCTTAAATAAGAAGCTGAGAATTTCGGGTGATTTTTATTTGTGAACAAAAATTAGAAATGAAAACTGCCTATTCAAAATGATATATCAAAAATTAAAATTATACTTTTAGGATTTTTTATTGCTTTTTTATTATTTAAATTACAGACTGTAATGTTAAGATATACTTTCCAATGTCTGTAAACTTACCACCTATTTGACTGATTGAACATATGCATTGTATTTATTCACAAAGAATTAAAGTACAATTCTGGGATGCATATATTCTTTGATATTTTAATTTATTGTTGTCAACTTATCTTATGATCCGTTCCCCTCCGGTTTCTCGGTAATTCTGGGGAATCCCATACTTTTCTTCATTTCTTTCTGTAGGTCATTATACTGAAACCTTGACAATCTTCAACCCTGTAATTCTTTGTGTGTTACCTGATGTCCCACAAAGATATCAAAACAGAAACGTAATCAAGCGTGTAAAAGAGTTAAACAAATCAAAAAATGTTATTTGAAATGTCAAAGAAAATGTTAATGATATTCAACATGAGGTTATCAACTACCAAAAAAAGTTTCGAAGAATGTAAAGTGCATGGGAGAAGATGCTATGTAATACAGGACTGTTGCGGTATAAACCGAACCAATAACAACTAGGACAACCCAAAGACAATTACACGTAGAACCAGATATAATATCTCATCGCATTTGCTGTTGATTGGGAAATTCCGGGATCAGAAACAAGGGTTGTGTGATATTAATGACATAGCTAGACCTAACCAGAAACCACTATATCTTTCTTTACGTTATACAACGTACGAATCATAAGTAGTTTAGTTTTTTGCTTAAAAAAAGGTTCACAAAGGTCGATTATAATGGAATTCTGTCCCTGATAAGTTAATAACTCATTGTATAGATTACTGCAATGAGTGACTTCAGAATAATGTGCTATTAGTGTATGATCCCGATTGGATTACTTTTCAATGTACTGTTACAAAAAATATCCAACGAATGAAAGCAAGAGGAATCTTTAATCTAAGTGCCAAAATTATTTTTGACTTAAATATAGTAAATGGTCAATTTGGTAAAGAAATTTTATTTTTTTTTATCAAATTTGTTGAATTTGTTGTAACAATTTAAATTTGTAATAAAATATTTGGATTCATTACAAGGGATTCAACGTGCTACAAAAATATTGAATTCATTTTAACACGTGAAAATATGTAACAGAATAAATTCATCGAAAAGAATGGTTTAATTTGTTATAAGAAATTCAATTTCTTAAAATTTCAATATCATATTGTATTACTCTTTTCTTTTCGAATCTAAAATTTAGAGAAAAGAATTGGATACGATCAAGTGAAGTCTTAAATTCGTTGTAATGAATTAAATACATTAATTTGTTCTACTCTACTGTATTTTTTTTTTTTTTAGGAATATTCAATTTTACCAAATCATAGATTGGAAGTTTTAAATTATCAAAATTTACTGGAATTAATTCTACTAGAACTAATCCACCTAATACCCACAGCTCCCTTTCTAACGAGAAAATTCTTCAAATCATCAGTTTTGAATATATTTCATATTCCCAACAACCAAAATGAATTTGAATTGTCATATCTATATTTGAATCCAAACCCTCATAAAAATCCTCACAAAGATACATAGCGGTTTCCAATAAAGGTTCTACCATGCCTATTTCTTTACTCCTCACTAAAATATCAACAATTGTGAAGGAGAAACTTCTAGTGTATATGCAACAATATATTCAAGGAGTGGTGTAAATCAGATGTGGATACTTATAAATTTCAAGGAACTTTTGGAAAATCTGAAATCACATGTTTTTTTGAGACTAGGTCTTCCAACAATCTATTTGAATTTCCACAGGTACCTATTATTGTATTCATAAAAAGCAGAACTTTTCGAAAATCTTATACGTGAAAAGCAGAAAACACTTGCTGTGACCTTCAACTTGAAATTAAGGTTTATCAACGACGTATTGTCAATTAACAATTGCTTTCAAATCCCTATTAATGAAATTGGTAGAGAGTTTTGAAAAGTTTCTGTAATTCATGTTCTCTTTCGATAGGCTTTAACTCAACATTTTGATATTTCGACAATGTACTGTCACTAAGCGATGCTATTTCTATTCTCATGCCGATACGATCTATCTATCTATAAGCATGAGAAAAAAGATACTACAGAGTCTGACACATCTGTTTCATATTTTGGATATTATACGTTAATGGTAATCTAACAACCAAGCTTTATGATAAACGTGAATACTTTAACGTTTTAATCGTTAAATTCCCTAATTTACTAGGAATATCCAGCTATATATCTTTATCACCTGGATACGGGGTTTATATGTCTCAGTTGATTCGATACCAAAGATCATGCTCTACGTATGAACAATCTCTAAAACGAGGAACGTTAATGGCAAACAATTAAATTGATGAAACAAGAATATAAGCAGTCCCGTTGAACGTCATTATTTTAAACTTCTATGGTCGATACAATGACGATACAGTGACCTTGTCAGATAATACGATCTATCATTTAGTCAAATGACGACTGTCCCCCCTTTATTTTCGGATCATAACAGTCGCCCGCGTGGCGCAGTGGTTAGAGCGTCTGCTCTGGAGTCGCGAAGTAAAGTGTCAATCCTTACGTCGCGGGTTCGAATCCCACTGTGGGATGTTGAGACCGGTCCTTCGGATGAGACCGTATAAACCGAGGTCCCGTGTCGCAGTAGGGCCTTTAGGTTCCTTTAATATAACTGAACTTCAAGGTACTTGTGTAGAATCAGAATGATTTTTAATGAAATTGGTTTGCTGGTGAACATTCACAAGATGTGATATATAATTATGGTGAACATAAGCATTGTTTAAATATGCATAGTTTTACCTAAAATTAGGGAATAACTATCTTCTAATTTGGTATTTGCGACCGTTAATGCTGATTTAACGGTCGCAAACTGAGTTTTACCGGCGAAGCCATTCTAATGCAATCCAAGTATTTTGTTTGTTGTTTACATGAAATACTTCACGGAGCATTGTGTTTTGCGTCGCTCTATTATGACGTCACAATGAAGAAGCTTACACGCTCGTTAATGCTCGTTTTACTGCTTCAAACATCAGTGCATTAGCCAATCAAAACGTGTTTTACAAAACAATTGCATTAGAATCTTTATTGTATAAAACACAATTGGCTTCAATATTTCTTCGCGGAAATGTAAGTTAAAAAAAGAAACTTGAGGAAAAATTGCATGCAACAATGAAGTTCTTGCCACTACTCTTTCTAGGCCCTTGATCTCACCTTATCTATATTGCTGGATATTAGATTTCGTTTATTTTGTTGTTAAAAGTTATCAACGAAATTTTCAACATGAAATTTTTATGACTATATATTTAAGAGGATTACTTCGAAACAACGGAATTCAATGCCTATTTTAGATGTCAACTCAACAAAATTTTGTCCTCACGAAAATTTATGCAAGTACAGCATACCCTCTTTTAGATATTTACTATTTGTCTCTTTATCGATATCTCTTCGTCATCTCCACCTTTTTAAATAAGATTAATTTAAATGCATACAGAAAAAAATACAAAGAGGCATTAAAAGAATTTTATTTTGTTTAAATTTTCATTGCACAGGTGTATTCATAATTGCAAAGTACATAAACGTCAAAAACTTTACAATGATAGTTTGAAGGTCTTTAAGATACCACAACTAAAGTACAAAGCTCAAAATAAATAAGCAAACAACAATTGGCATTTTATCTTCTCGTGACTATTATGTAACAATGCTTGATGTTGTTCGCCCAAATTAATCTGTTTTTAAAAAGCAAACAATCCATAATTTCAATGTAAAATGTAAAGATAACGTGCATGCAGTGATTTATCTCATTAATCCAGTAAACAAAACCGTAGTGAACATGGCAAAAATTCAGGTCCCTGGAAACACAATGGAAAATCAATTTGAGAAAAGTACAAGATAAAAATTGTGTGGGTCCTGCATTCAATTTTCTGGTACACCAAAAACCGCAAACAAACAACCAAAAGGACCATATAGTGTGTGATATGGTGTGTGATGTATCTTTTCTTGGTTGGATTAGTGTATACACCCTTTCCCTTTCCTCGAATTGCAAAATGGTAACTGCCAAAAGGGCAGTCATTTATTTCTATCAGGCTTCACAAGTAAAGATTCAAACCTATATTCTATTTGCTGAAATATGACGTACATATCAACGAAAGGGTAAATAATGCTTCAAAATACAGTATATTGTAAAGTACATGCATGTAGTTCAGTGAACTATGAAGTGCAAACACGAACTACTCTTCATCATCAGAGGTTTGATCAGGTGCTATTGAGGAACAAGCATCTCCCGTTGACCGGTTACATTCGCCGTGTGCTCCTTATCATGATCGGACAAACAGAAAAAATCCATATACAACTCAATGAAAATAATAAACTAACAATTTCTATGAATTTTCAGCCAACGTTCGTCTTATTGATAGATTGTATTTGAAGACTCGGTTATTGTATCGACCATAGAATTAACAGATTGTTGCCTCTTAGGGACCCTTGATATTCTTGATTCATCACTCTATTTGTCAATAGTTTTAAATATTATTCGTAAGTAAAACGTTATCTTAGGTATCAACTCAGCTGGAAGACATAAACCCTGCTGTGCATCATAAACTATGCTGGTGATAATGGTATTTTGCTACAAAATAAGGAAAATTCAAGATAGAAAATATGATGTCACCACGTTATCATTAAGTGTTTAGGTTACCATAAACGTTCTTCTCAAGTAAAAATACCCAAACATTAAACATCTTTGTCAAACTCTTTAGCATATTTTATTTGGAGTTTTGTTGTGTGTATATTTTTTATTTAAGAAATATAATAAATAATGAACTTTTACCACGGTAGCGTAAGGTTTTTAAGGACAATGTTTGACTTATTTATTACGTAATGTGGAATGTTTTCAACAAATACATATAACAGTTAACCTGGCACATAAGCAATGTGATGGCATTATTATTTTGGAATATCACCCGTCGTCAAGCAAAGTTGACAGTTGCTACGTTCTATCACGCAAGAGGGTTCAGAAAGTAATAGCGTTTTATCACAAATATTCCTTGACGAATCAAAGTCAACTAATTTACAGAGAATTGTAATTTTGTCGTTTAACAGCTAGGCAATTCTCTTTTCTGGAAATTTAAAGAATTAGCTATCATTTACATGGTGGAACAAATCAAATGCGAAATGATTGATGAAATTGAATTGATCAAAAGAAAGAATCTTTGCAATAGTCTCACACTTAGGAATTACGACTATTTGACAATCTTTTTAGGTATGTAAGTATTTTGATAAAAAATCAAATATGTTTAAACCTGTGAGTAGTGGAGCTAAGCAGTGATACAATAAAACACTCATTCATCATTGCAGACAGTGATGATTAATTCATATGAACGAATCTCTATATAAATTCATATTCCATACCAGGTTTTATGGATTTCCAAAATGTCAAGATTTTGAAGCATGATACTGGTGAAGACTGCTCTTCATGTGATGATTGGCCTACACATATAATTAAAATAACTGTTATGATATAAAGCGAAGTGAAGGAATTTTATCTAGTACACATATTTATCAAGATGAGACTAGAACTTTTCGTTTTGTTAACCGTTCTCTTGAATATTCTGCACATATGTTCCAGTTCTTTGATTGACAATTCCTATCACAGGTATTGCCGGACAAACATTCATGGAGATCAAAACTGCTACTTCACGGTAGCCTATTGGTTCAATTTTCTAAATTTTCGTCAGTGGTTAGAAAAACTTCCAGATCCACTTGGTGATGTGTCATTAAACATTTACTGTTTTGATGGAGCCCATATTTATTTGCCGTTTCCATTCCGGGCCAGAAATCTCAAGAAACTGCATGTTAAGAACTGTCTGATCAGAAGTTTCATGTCTGAGTGGAATTCAACATCGCAATATCCCGACATCCTAGAGGAGCAAGAGATAGAAAATAGTGAAATTGAGGTTGACTATCAAACTATGCAAGAAGTCATTGGTAGCACACTCAACAAAAAGAATGACTGTGGGCAGGAAACGCTTATAAAGCTGACTTTGAAAAACAATACATACAAACCTGTGGTCAAGGATCCAAATGTTTCTATGAAATCCATGGCTGATTCATTCGAGGCTTTTCAGGATAGGATGAAATCTGCAGATTATTTGTGTAACTACAAACATCTCAAATACTTGGAACGTTCAGCTGAAACACCTCTTAGTAAAAACTACATGAATACTTTGACAGACAAATCACATTACCCAAGGTTAGAGACCATCAAAATGAGGTCAAATAAAATTGTGAATTTCCCAGAACAGTTTAAGAGATGGTGGGATGTTTTTCCTACACTACGTGAACTTGATCTATCCAACAACTCATTACAAAATTTTTCATTTGATATTCCTAGGAAACCCACAACAAACCTCGTACCTTTACTTGTAAATCTTAGACAGAATGACATAAAAATGGTTCCTTCAGACATTGACAAGTATTTGTCACAATTACCTATAATTATAGATGTGGGAGAAAATCCTATAAAATGTGATTGCAACGCAGAGAAACTCGGAAATTATCTAAGATCTGTTCGACGCCGATATCCTTTATACAAATACTTGACCGAGGTTGTATGCAAATCACCCAGTCAAGTAAAAGATATCAAACTTATTTACATAAACTATGAAAAATGTTCTCACACTAAGGAAATCTAATGTAAGAATTGTTATATTTAAATTTCTGTCCAATAACTAAACTACTTGTTGTGATTTTTTTGGTAAAAGGGTATAGATGTATTTACAATATTCATAAATTTAGTTTATTTATCTTGATTAATAAATGAGATTTAATCGGTGTTTGTTTTTGCTGATGGTGTTTTGTTCTACCCAAATATAGGCCTTTATCCTTGCAATTTTTATGGTTCAAAGTACAAAAACTGCATTATAGTTCAAATTTACCAGTTACTGCAAAAAATGAACAGGTTTCCATATTTCTTAAGATGAGATGTGTGGAGATAACGAAAAGTATTCCAGCCCCAAACTCCGTTAAACACTACAAAATAGGAGCGGAGCGAACAAGGACCTCCAAAACATCAGAGGTGGGAGCAGGTGCATGGAGGTGTGAGCATCCACTGCTGACCGGTCAAACCCGCCATGTGCTCCTTGTCATGATAGGGAAATAACAGCAAAAATCCATGGACAACTCAGTGTGTAAACAATGGCCTGAAAATCAATATGAAAAACGTCAGTCAGCATTTGACTTAATGATAAACCGTATTTGCTGACAAGGTCATTGTATTGACCATAGAACTTACGAAATGATAACTTTCAACGAGACTGCTGATATTCTTGTTTCATCAACTTGTTTGTCAATAATTTACCTCGTTGTTGAAATTGTTCATACGCAGAACATAATCTTTCGTTTCGAATCAACTGAGATATAAAATCTCCGTATGCAGGTGACAAATGTATACATTGTATACCAGTCTTGCTGTATAAGTAAGGGAATTTAAATATTGAATAGTTTAAGTCATAACGTTTATCATAAAGCTTTGTTGTTAGGTAACCATTAACGTCTTTTTTTTCTAGTTAAAGATCCAAATATGAAACAGATGTGTCAGACCCTGTGATATTTTTTATTTCAAGCTCACCAGGATATATATATTGTGTCGACCTTAGAATGGAAATAAGTATTGTTAATTGACAATACGTCGTCGATATATCTAAATGTCGAGCTGAAGGCCTATCAAATGTGTTTTTCTTTTCTATATATTCGATCAATGCATACTATCTTTGCAAGATATATAACTGTATTCAGCGGCAGCTCACACATATTGGTCCGACCAAAATAATTCCATCATGATAAGTAGATACAACATTATTGTTCATGATAAGAGTAAAGTTGTGTATGTCATACGTTAAAGAAATCAAAAATAACGTCAAAATATCATTAGAACACTTTCCCCCCGAAATGCAAATAAAAAATATCAATATTCCTACGCTCGCTCCCTCCTCAGCCTTTTTTTTTTACGTGTTTGATAACAAAGAATAATTAGGTCATTCTTCGATACATATCTTTTCACCAATGAATTGATAATACTATATCAACAATTGTATTAAGTACATGATTATAGTCCGTTAACTATCATACAATTTGTTCTTAAAGAAAAAATTAATCATTCTGTGTGTGTGTATTATTAAATGACGGAATTTTCAATCCCTGGCCTGCTCGTGTGTACACTTTGTAAACTGTAGGGTATGTGTGGCAAAACGAGAACTGCATGGGTTGGAGATTCGGGTTCGTGTTGAAGTTCAGCATACCATTATATATAGAACTTGAATAATGTAAGTAATTTCTGCGACAAATATATTAGTATATTTCAGTTATTTTCAAAACAAAAAAGGTTTTCCATGTTTTCAGTTTAGAATTTTCCGACCCGGTCCTGATTTTCCCAACCCGGCCGTTTTAAACACAAGTTGTTGCGGATGCAAATGTTAGAACAAACTATATAAAGTTCAACAGGGATTGTATAATTTTTATTAATCAGAATTCGTATTTATATGATCTAATTAGAAAAGTTTTGTGACACCGTAACTTCTCGGCAAAACAAAAAATGCGTGTGACAGCTCCATTGCACACCAAGGCTACAGGTACATGTAATGTGTACTGTTTGTTAGGAGATTTCAATGCTATGGAATCACGATATTTACAACAGTTCCACAATTAGACAGTGCAGTTTTTTTTTATTAACGTCATTATAAACACTGTTAAACATATTAAATCTAACAGTCGAATATCTTTGGATATGGGGTAACCCATATCTATTCTTGTTATTTAAAAGATCTTGAACAGTCTGCTTCATATGAATACAGACATAGGTCTGTTAATTACGGGGCTTAATTGGAAACCCACGAGACTTCCAATATTTTGTTGGAAGACCTGAAATAAACATAAGTATGTGTCAACATAAAAATCGTACATTTTTTGTAAACATTATTATTAAAATTATATAAAAAAAAAACTGGTTCAAGTGCATAATTCTGATGCAGAAAGTTGCAAAATACTTGCAACTTATGAGATTGTTTTGAACTGTGAATATCAGGAAAACTATTTTACTTTAGAAGTACAGTCAAGAAATGTCTGAATAAAGATACACGAGAAGGAGTTATTGCTCTCGTCAACATTTTTAAAAGTTTGAGTGATTGATTAAAAAAAGAAAATATACATTTAAAAATTTCTTTTATTAACAATATTTATCATCACACATATTGAAAAGCATTCTTCCAAAAGATATTGCTCTGTTCTATTGGGTATGAATTTTAATTAAAAACAGTTTTTGCAAAACCTATGATATCATAGGATGATAGAAATACCTCAAGAGAATCTATCTGACAATCTATAGTGGAGTATTTAACTCCAGGTTTTAGTCTTACTTTCATGAAACGTTTTTCCATCTGTCATAATTACTGAAAGTGTGTTTGGTTCTATAATTTTACAGCAGATGATCTCGAAGAAAGTTTTTTTTTTCACTATATAAGAGCATTATATAATAAAAGCCGTAGTCATTTGGTCGTTTTCAATGTGCCTCAATGAAAAAAAAAAACACAATAAAAATTTGACAAAGTCGACTTGGTAAAAAAGCTTAATCATTGACAAACACAAAAGGTAAACAAATAAGTCCTCTATTAAATTTACTTTTTCTTTAAGTTCCACCACTTTCCTATTCATAAAGTAATTACATAACAGGATACATATTGATTAATTGATTGTTTAATGTTTGATATTGATGGAAATGTCTCTTTATGGGTGAAGTATATTTAAATGGGATAGAAACAACATGCGATCAATCAATCAATCAATCAATCAATCAATCTATCATCATAATGGCACCCAGTGACATTGAAACGAAGTATGAGAATTAAAGAATCAAAAATTTTGAATTTCTTATTTTTATCTAATTCAGTGGTCAACCAATTCTTTTGATGTATTAAAATGTTATTCTTTTCATCTTGTCAAACTGGTTAATAAAATGTAACAATGTAATCGCTTGGAATTTTAAAGTGTACTTTTGTAATTTTATTATTCCCCATTTGAAAATTTGGAGGATATATAGTAATAGCGATGTTCGTCGGTCTGTATGTACGCCCGTCTGTTCTTATGTTACGCTTTGGGGATCTTATCCGCAACTCCTCTCATACCACTGAATGAAATTAGATGAAACTTTCGAAGAATCTTTAAATTGTTACATAGTGCCATTATGCACCTTTTACTTTTTGATCCGCAACATATATTCGGTTTCCCAGAAAAAAAAAACATGAAGACTGTCATTCTTTCTATAGTATTGAAGGGTATCCTTTTCTTTCTCAACTCCTCTTATATCAATAGTTAAATTTAATGATACATTACATATTCTTGATTGCATAATGTCATTGTGCACCTTCTATTTTTACTTTTAGATCTAGATAATAGAGTGCCCCAGCGCAAAACATGAACTTTGTCAGTAAAATCATACGGGAGGCGGGGGTGTCATTTAGTGAGCTCAGTGCTCAAAGAATTATATAAAGACAAATAATTAAAACAATTTTCTTTTCCTAAGACTGTCTATTTTACAAGGGTAGTTAGGTTTTATAAAGTGAAACATTGCTATGAACATAGTATTAAATTTACTAATCATGATTTGTTTCTTCATAATATATTGGCATTACATTATTACATGAATTATTAAATTACACAAAAGTACTAAAATTAACATGGCATCTTGTATGGTTATCTAACGGGTTTTATTTTTAAAATCTTAATGTTTATATTGTTTCCTATTTTCAGACTTTCCCTTTTGACAGTGAACATGAACGTCACATTTTGTCATGTTTCTCAGAAAAACGAGCAGGTAGTGATTTATTAACTATATAAATTACAATGTTAGATATATAGTGATTCCTATTGTTAGGTGCATCTCTATACCACCATAAACTGAATCTGTTTAATATCATGCTGAATAATATAAAGCAAGTCCTTCCTAGCACCTTTAAAAATAGCCTA
The DNA here is from genome assembly GCF_032062105.1 of Saccostrea cuccullata. Classification (NCBI taxonomy): domain Eukaryota; kingdom Metazoa; phylum Mollusca; class Bivalvia; order Ostreida; family Ostreidae; genus Saccostrea; species Saccostrea cuccullata. The sequence goes on from NW_026919344.1 coordinate 34,652, forward strand.
ACACTTTTAAAATAGCATGCACATAAAAAAGGTATGTGGTAGAACATATACGCTACTTAATGTCTGTTATGTAACAGTTGATTTAAGATAAATATTACTGGTAAATTACGAGAAAAAGGAATGATTAATTATGTGCAAAGATTAAGTCTCTCACAGTCAGAATTTATTTTTAAGAATATTTTTTAAAAATATTTTTATAACCGATACCTTGAAAAAATCATATGGTCAAATCAAAATTCAACTGGATATCTATTATGAGAGTAATAAAATTTATTCATTAATTTGAGGATATATTTTGGGGCTAAAACTTATCTGCGATGTATGTAAGATAATTCTTGGCAATTAAAAAAAAATCTTGAACAAACATCCGCATATTTTTTTCTTCCATTTTTTTTTACTGTGCAAGTGACAGGATTGAGATTGAAGTTTTTACAAAATAATAGAAAAAGCAAAAGTAAAATTTATCAAGATACTTCTGAACAGCTGTAGACAGTTATATCACTTCGATTCATGAGCTGTAAGCATTCTTTGGTTTAAACGTTAGAAACTAACTACTTAAATGATATATAAACATTCCTGGATTAAAAGTTTGAATTGAAATGAAGTTCACTCTAATCATGGCCACATTGAGAACAAGGATTGTCTTTAGAAAGAATGAAAAGATTACATGCAAGATAGAAAATACTTCCTCAAAAAGAAACATAGGATTTGCATGATAACCAATTAATAAAATAATTTCAAACCAAAACGTAATGACAATTATCTTCGTCAAAATATTATAAATAATATATGAATAATTATTTGTTTAAGACTTGCAGATAATATAGATGTTACCTGCTTTTGTAAATAATAGAAAAGTATACATAATAATCTAAAGTTTAGATTAAGGTCAAGATCTAGTAAAATTAATGTGTTTAGACTATTTTTTTGGTGCTAGATCCATTATGACGTCATAATCACTTTCAACTTTCTTTTCCCGTACTTAACTCTAATAAAATTATGTAGAAAATAAAGTGTTTTAAGGGAATTCAATTTGAAATCACTTAAAAAGTAGTCCCGATACCTACAGTGTATATTAAATTTGACTTTATTTTAAAGAAGAGGAGGCCAAAAACATACAAATTACCTTTTTCTGAAAGACTGTAGGCAATCTGGATACATTTTCTTTGTCTAAGCTAAAGTTATAAAGCATTATTAAAGGAATTTATTTCTTAAATTGGATAAATCTGTAGGCACCTTTTATTTACTAGATCTTAACCTTAAGAATACAAATTTTATTCTCATTGCTTTTTTGCCTTCTTTTTACAAAGAAAATATATAACTCACCAAAATCATTTTATAATTGTTGAAAATAAAAGTTAAAAAACATTTGCTTCAAATCGTTTGATCTGATTACATTTTTAATTCAGTTAACTCTTTGGTCAAAAAATTTGCACCCTGCATTCAGTATAAAAGTATATCTATATATTTTCTTAAATATGCAATTAACAGAAAAGTACATTTTTCGTAGACAAAAATTCTCTTGAAATTATTGCAAACATTGATAACGTAAGTGATATAGATTATGTTTTCCATAAATAGCGTTGTAGTTTGTTATCTGCATAAATAATCTGCATGATAATTGCATTTGCCAGAAATTAATAATATATAGAGCCAGTCAGAACTTATAAACTGGACATTAAGGTCACGTCAAGGACACTCTGTTCAACAGTCGTGTTATATCAACTGTAGATTTGTACTAAGACTTCACGGGGAATTTCCCTCTTTATTTGAATCTAATAGTATTTCGGTCATCTAGCACGTTCGCTTGGTTATTATCCATTCACAATACTCTTAGAGGTTACACCTGTCAGAGTCATAGTCATTTTTCAATTATGCACCTCCTTGACAAATGGATAAAGATCAAGTCAATAGGATCAGTTATTCAAAACACAACATGTACTACATGAATAATTTCCATTTGACCTGATGGGACTCGTTCGTTGAATACTGCTCCCACAGGTATTTGACCTTTATGTATATTTTTTGTTTGCTGTCAAACCAGACTAATCATGTAAGAAGTGTATTCTATATCTCTATTTTGCAAAAAACCCAGGAAATTAATTTTGAAGGAAAATGACAAAGCATTCTTTTCATTCCAGAAAACACGCTTGTATTAAGTAGGAAAACTGCACCATACACAAACGATCATATGATATAGATGTAGAAGTGCATTTCATGAACAAATTGCGTTCTTTTAGCTATATTTTTTTTACATTTTTAAAAAAACAAATAAGCAAATATCTCTGCTCTCCACATGCATTTTATTTAAATGCCATCGATAAATGCAGGCTACCGTTAGGTAAATAAGAAATAAATTTTTGTTTTAATTAGGCAAGGATGATACCCAGCGAGTAAAAATACAATGATAGTTTATACTAACATATCGTGAATTTTATTGCAACTTAAATGCACTCAAGTTACTTAGTTATTAACTATCAAAAACAGACAAAGTTGAGAACTAAGTCATTTGTAGGGCATGGATATGCATATTTTTTTTTTCTGTGTTGCATGTTTTATTATGAGTAAAAAAAAAAAGATATGACCTTTTGTAAATACGTAAGGTCAAAAAGTCATATTTCATTATTTTATGCTGAAAATCACATTTGCATTACTTTGTACAGATGGACAGACAGGTTACAATATATAAATCTTTCATCAAGAAGTATTTGCAGTGTAATGGGCATGATTAAGTATAACAAGGTTATTTCCCTTCTCAGGCATGCAATTCTTTCTAAGAAAGAATAACTCGATTATTATTATTCACATTTTTAAATACCTGTGCAAACCCATTTTGGATGGAGCTTTTATATGAAGCACCTGTTTGTCTTTCGACTTTGGTATTTTCGCCTGCAAGAATGATACCAATAGCAGGTTTAAGGACATATTCAACGTTCATGTACATACACTCTATTATGCACCTTTCCCACTGATAATTTTATAAGTTATTCTCGACTGAAAATAAAAGTACCATAAGATGTTGCTAAATAAAAAAAAACAGCATACAATACCAAGAGTTTTGAATAATGAAAATTTTGATATTTTTAAATAATAAATTAACATAAATATAGTTTAGCTGGAATTTCCCATAAATTTCATTTACTGGAGTCGTACAGTATTGCCAGACATCATGAAATTGCAAAAAAAATTTCCTTCAATAATTGGAACTTTTGAATTATACAGGGAATAAGAAATTCAAGCTCAAAACTAAGTTGTGCAAGTCCTTAAAAATGATTAACTTAAATGCTGGGGTGGGTGGGGGTTCTAATAGAGAGCTTTACATCTTTGAATTAAGTTCTTTAAATTGGCAACAAAACTTCATTATTTTCTTTTAATATGAGCTTTGTCAAAGATTATGAAAATCATTAAGATAGATATGAAAATGAAGATCAAAACACTTTGCAAGAATGGAAGTCCATAAAACAATACAAAATAGGAGCAGAGCAAACAAGGACCTGCAAAACATTAGAGAAGGGATCAGGTGCCATGGAGGACTGAGCATCCCCTGCTGACCAGTCACATCCGCCGTGTGCACCTTGTCATGACTGGGAAATAACTGAAAAATCTGTTGTCAGTTCAGTGAATAAATAATGGACTAACAATTTGTATGAAAAAGAAACATCAGTCAGCATTTGACTGAATGAAAAATTGTATTGTATCGACAATAGCATTTACGAAATGATGACTTTAAACGAAACTGTTGGTATTCTTGTTTCATCAACTTGTTTGTCAATAATTTATCTCGTTTTAAAATTTGTTCATACGTAGAGCATGCTCTTACATATCGAATCAACTGAGATATAGAAACTCCGTATGCAGGTGATGAAAGTGCATTGCTGCATAAGTAAGGGAAGTTGACGATTGAAAAGTTAAAGACATCACGTTTATCATGGAACTTGGTTGTTAGATTACCATTAACGCCTTTTTCAAGTAAAATATCAAAAAATATGAAACAGATGTGTCAGACTCTGTGGTATCTCAAGCTCACTAGGATATATAGTTTCGACATAAGAATAGAAATTGCCATTGTAAATTGACAATTCATACGTCGTCAATATATATAAATGTCGAGTTGAAGGCCACGGCAAGTGTTTTTTTTTTCCCACACATTTTCAAGAAATTCTGTTTCATATGAATACAAAAAAGGTCTGCTAATAACAGGGCACAATTGGTATCTATTGGAATTCCAATAGATTGTTGGAATACCTGATCTCAAGCATCTTTTTTATGTCAATTTCAAAGTACTTGTGCGTACAATCAGAATGTTTTTCCACAAAATAATTTTGCAAATGGCCAATAACAAGGTAAATAAATTTACGAGTTTCATTTTTATTGAAAAAGCATTTGTCAATGATATTTAAAAGCCTGGAGTTTAATTTTTCGTGTGGGATGATTGTGTATAAAGTTGAAAAGTAGTAAGTTTATGAGCTGCTGATTTTGGCGAAATGCTTGTGATTTCAAATTGTCCAAAATTCTTTGGAATTTTTAAGTATCCACATCTGATTTACACCACATTTTGAATATATCATTGCACAGTATTCTTGAAGTTTATCTTTCACTACTGTTAATATCTTTGTTAGGAGTAAAGAAAGAGGCATGGTTAAACATTAACTGGAACCCGCTTTGTATCTTTGTAAGGATTCTTATGAAGCTCCGGAATTCAAATATATACATGGTAGTTCAAATTCATTTTGGTTCTTTGGAATATCAAAAATATTCAAAACTGACATATGATTTTGAAAAATTTCTTCCTTAGAAAGGGAATTATTAGTATAAGCTGGATTACCACCTGTAGAATTAAATCCAAGTTCATCTAAAATACAAATTAAATAATGAGCTTACAAACAAAGAAAATGTTACCTGCTTTGTCAGCATGGAGCACTACGTGCTGATCATGTAATCTATCTAATTCTTTTTTCATATCTGGGTTATTGAATACAGAGGGATAAATGGTTTTCGTATTGCCACTCAATCTTTTAATACGCGATTTTAACATGGATTGATACATTTTATCCATTCTAATTCAAAACAAAATTTCTGCTTTAAATCCTTTTGACATATAAGTCAACCAAGATGAGTTTCATCTACTCTACAAATACTGGATTCCCAAGCGTTAGAAAAATCCTCGCAAACAAAGTTATATTGCTGAGTTCATTAAGTGCTCCCCCAATCCCATATCTTTAATACTTACTAAAAAATTACTTGCTGTTCAGGAGAAACCTCAGGCGAACTGTGATACAGCATATACTAGAAGTGGTGTACATAAGATATGAATCCTTAAAAGTTTAAAGAACTTTGAGAAATTTAAAATCACCAAAAAGTTTATAACACTTATGTGTAAGAAATTTTTTAAACAAACGGTTCATGCAATAAATAAAAAAATATTTTTTAAGAAGAACAAAAATCGATTTTTTTAAATATCTGTTTATCATCATCAAAAACCGTTAAAATTCATTCTAATTCTGCACATAAGTACATATACTCTGAAGTTGATTCGTTTGTCTGTTGTTTAAAGTCCTTTTAGAGAATTTCTCACTGATGTTGAGACGCCCTATGAAGTTGATATTAAAAGCATGTTGGCGTTTCTCAGTGATAAAATTTATGTAGAACAAGTCTTTCAACAAACATCTGGAATCTCGATGGCATTACTTTGAATTATTACCAGCAAACTATATTTATTTTCCGAAAAAAAATCATTATTTATTAATAGACATAAGAAGAAGATAGCAAAACTGTGCATGTTTTGCATAGAAAAGACCCGATTGATCAAAACATTAAAAAAATTCAGTAATCAAAGAGTTCTGTTCGTCAAACATTCTATTGGTTGCTGATTCACCTCAAGATCTTTTTTTACATTTTGTCAAGTATAAAAAAAAAGTTAAAAAAAAGAACTATAATTCCTTTTAATTCAACAAATTAAGAAAATACTTTAAAAGATCATTTCGTAGAATTTATTTTAAAGAAGAAACAGTTCTATTTAAAAAATTATATTCTTTAGGTAAAAGTAATATCATTGAAGAAAAATATAATCTTTAAATGATTATAACTGAAGTAAGAAAAAACCTTAACATGTTTATATGTATGCGATTAAGCACGTTCCAACTGTTAACACTTTCTGAAAATATATAATAGCATCTTTTAACGTCCTAATACTAGGACAGATATAAATCCGATAGTAAACAAGAAGACGCCAGCAAGTTGTGAGACAAAAAAGAGTATTTGCATGTATGCTCACTCTGGTGCTTTGTGGAATACACTTCAAAGAATTATTGTTTTTTTCATAGTTTTGCTTATTCAATAAAGCCAAAATATTAAGCAAAGGAATTACTTGTTTTCTTTACAAAAGTACTTGTGCATACATCTGTTGGTTTGAGATAGACTTGCAACATAATACAGAAGGAAATCTAAAAGCTATTTGAATTGTTTTACGATGGTTTGCTCGTAGAAGTAGTATACAGTACACGTTTGGTATTTGGTTGTTCTAAGCAAGTCATTCTACAAGCATTTTGTTTACTAATAATCCACCATTGTTGGTATGCAGTACATTTCTGGTGTTGATGATAATACGTGACAGGACTTATCGAAGAAATCACGATGAAATTCTTGAAATAATGATACAGGATGCCATATGTGCTGGTTTTATTATTAATAACAAATCTTTTTAGCGATGTTGAAAGAATGCTAAATTTTCCCCGAATGTTTTGGATATTGTGTCGCAGATACTTTTGATAAACAAACTATAAATCAACAAACAACTGTCGAAACTGCGTATTACCTTTAACCCGTTAAACGTAGTACAAATTGATTTAAGAAAAGAAATTGACGAAAAGAAAATCTCATTTCTATCAGATTTGTACTATTTTTTTTACTTATATATTTTAGAGAAAAATGACACCATAATTGGCATAATCATGTTTTATTAATTTTGAAGCTAACGTAAAAATTAATTACATGACATATTTGTCATTTAATAATTTTCAACTTCAGATTTTAAATTAGTAAAAACCCCATTGTACAAAACTACATTCGTTAAAATGAATCAAAATTTAAAAAGACGTTTTGAGTAAATTGTTTTTATCAATTGTCACTTGATTTTTTGCATTGAAAAAATTAAACAATTGTCATGACCCAAAGTTTAATATGCCACGTATTATGATCGTAATTAAGAACCAAAGAGAACAGAGTTCAATCACCTCACATCCATTTAGTTCTTTCATGAAAAATAAGATATAAACTTCGAAAAATGTGCTTAAAATATTTACACAATGCGAAACATATTCTTAAGCATATGAACATTAATGAAATCCATTCACATCAGTTCATCAAAAACCTTAATTATTTTTACACAACATTTGAACAAGCTTTAATTATTTGTGCATTCACTTAATTCTGACTGGTGTCAAATCTTACTTAAAATAGGGAAGTACTTTTAATGTTCTTACTGTATTATACAATATGTGTTTTACAATAATATACCACTTAAAACTATAATATGGTTTAAAAAAGTCTTCACTTTAATTATTATTATTTAATTTTATCATGCTGTACTTTACCTGTTGAAGAATCAAAAGTCAAAACAGAATTTAGAAAGCGGACATCAAAAGAATAATACGAATTAAAAATTACATATCGTTTCAAATATCTCGGTAAATTAATAATGGGAAGTCATTAATCCATCATATATATGCATCTAATCAATAAAAAATAATGATTTATTTTATATCTTTGCAAAGAAGATAAAAAAGCACATCCCTTTAAGTTTACACTTTTGGTTGAGTCAAGGTCATAACTAGAGGTAAGATAATTGAATAAAAGTTAATGGAACTTCGCAGTCTGACAGATTCGTAAATATTTTATATGGAATTTTTTTTTTCTGCTTCATCATTTTAACGTTTTGGAAATTCGTACATTTTTCATAGACATAACAGTCAGGGTATTTGATTTCAAACCAATGAAAAAAGCCTTTGAAGAATGTCAAAGTTAGAATCAATTTTTGTCACAATTTATTAAATAAAGATTGTCCCATTAAAGAATTTTTTTCCTGTTTGATAAAGAATTTTCCATTTCTACATGTTAGTTTGCTTCTTCTGTGTTAAGGACAGATGATACAAACAATTTTTTTCTTTGAAAAAGATTTAATACCATGTCACAAGTTTAGAAAAATGGGTGGTTCTTAGAATTTTTCTCTGAAGAACTGGAAAATAAAATAGACTTGGAAAATATTAGTAATATTTCAATAAAAAAACAAATATAGACAAATCACATTCAGTAAAGGTTTATAGGTGAAAACAAATTTCAGAATATGTTAACTTGGTGCTAAAAGTGTAATATAAACTTAAGAAAAATATACCAAGCCAGGTGAATTGTATTAGGAAAAGCTAAATGGTAAAAATCAGCCTATGTGATATTGCTAATTTTTTGTCATTTTGATCTTCCTCTTAAAATTCATCTGGCTTGGTATATTTTTCTTAAGTTTATATTACACTTTGAGCGCCATGGATACATATTCTGAAAATTGTTTTCACCTGTAAAGCTTTACTGAATGTGATTTGTCTATATTTGTTTTTTCAATGAAATATTACTAATATTTTCCAAGATTTTTCCATATTCCAGTTCTTAGGAGAAAAAATCCTAAGAACCATCCCCTTTTCTAAACTTGTGACATGATATTAAATCTTTTTCATAGAAAAAAAGTGTTTGTATCATCTGTCCTTAAGCCACTATTGACGCAAAGGCTGATATATTGGGAAAAACCGACTTTGATATGCCAAAATACTTAATGATATCAAAACTATGGTCATTAATTTTTATAAATTAAGATATAACATGCTACATATGATCTGTGATTATGTGACGTCATCTTCATTCATCTTTTTTCCACCTTTTTTTTTTTTTTTTTAAGATCTCCCTAAGTTAACAATTAAGCATAACATGTTTTCTAAGTGATTAATCCTTTTTAATGTCTTAAGAAACGCAAACACTCCAAAATTTCCTATATTTGAGATATTTGGAAGTTGTTAATCTTAATTCAAAAGTATCCACATAAATTTCCAAATATGGCAATGACTTTAGGACGAAAAGATTGATTAAAGTTTGAAATACGGAAATAATTATAATTTGTAGTGGGGAAAGTCTTAAACAGTTTCTTTAGTTAGGATTTCTTAGATGTTGTAAAAAAGGAAATATTTACCTCATATGAATAAATAAAAGTCAGTGAAATGAAAAGTGTTAAAAATACTTTATATGTTTAAATCTTTTCTGCATCACAAATTCCTCTGACGAATCTAATTAAAATTAGAACTAAAATTGCTCCTTACTTTAAGCATTTCTTCTGAAAATATTGTTTAAAATAAATTAGCTTGTGATGTAGAACAACTGTTAGAATGTTAACTTAGTAACGTTTCAGTTATTTAAACGTACATTTATAAATCAATGTCAATGAACTCATTGAATAACATATACTAGTATCTTCTTTATCAAAGCGCCCCGTGGGGATCCGGGTTAGAATAGGTCTTCAGTACCCCTTTGCTTGTCGTAAAAGGCGACTAAATGGGGCGGTCCTTCGGATGAGACCGTTTAAACCGAGGCCCCGTGTCACAGCAGGTGTGGCACGATAAAGATCCCTCCCTGTTCAAATGCCGTAAGTGCCGAGCATAGGCCTAAATTTGCAGCCCTTCACCGGCAATGGTGACGTCTCCATATCAGTGAAATATTCTGGAGAGGGACGTTAAACAGTATACAATCAATCAATTAATCTTTATCAAAGCCTAAACAATAATTCAACTACACTAACGACGCAAATTACTTACGTTTAAGTACTGTTTGATGTCTTTTCTGACGTCTTATAGATACTTGAATGTTGCTATAGGAAATTTAAAGCTGTGATTAAAATCATCCTGAGGTATTGAAAAAAAGTAACTACATTGTTGTAAAAGATATACTTTTTGATCACAGTGTGATTTACTGAGATTTAAGTACACTTAAAGCAGAGAGGTAGCTTTATATTTAGATACAATAAAACATTATGTGTTTGTTTGAAAAATTAATTTGCTACTGAAATGGAGGCTCTAATGGAAATTTAATGAAAGTTCGTGGGCTTAATCGTCAAATTATCATTATAAAAGCGGAAGGGGATGATAGCATTAAAGAAATAAGACGATCCAACAAAAGGGCATTAACGTCTAATGTTTTATGCAAAATAATCCCTTAGACATATATAATTTGTGTACAAGATATATTTGTGAACACCGGTGTGTTTGCCAACAATTAAAGTCATGGTTTTCTATCTGTTAACGCATCCTTTGAGTATGCAGTCAATGTACTTGATACTTTGGTTTGTACTTATCTCGGGGAATCATTCAAATAATATCCCCCAATATTTACTGAACGTATTTCCCCCTCGTTTTTACAAAAAACAAACATCTGATTAAATGGTTTAAATTAAATAATTCATTATATAATGTCGGATTTAACGAAATTCATTTAATTTTACAAATACAAAAAAAAACGATTAAGATTAATGATTGAAATAAAATATACAAAAAATTAGCAAATAAAAAATGAAATAATAATTACAGGTAATCTATACTTTCTTTACGTTTAAAATTTCTTGGGGTTTATACCCACAAATATTCTAATTAATGAATGAAATAAAATAAAAAAATTAGTAAATAAAAATTGAAATAATAATTACCATTAATCTATATTTCCTTTACATTTAAAATTTTTGGGGGATTAGACTCAGAAATATTCTGTGTTAACTTTAATTTACTTGAAAAAAAAGATTGTTTTTTATTTTACGTGATCATCTAAAAAATCATTGGTCTTGAAAAACGTGTACTTCACATTGAAAAAAAACAACAACAAAAGTACAGATAAATATCGCATTAAGAAACAACAACAAAATCCAAATAAATCAATTTAATATGCAAAATAAAAAGTTATCCTGACCATTAAACTCGGACAAGATATAACACTTAAGGAGATAAATCTTAAACTGGTGTTATGCAGACCCCGTGAGTTAGGTAAAAACCACTTTAGATGTGTGTTAATTATGTCGTTCATTCAAAGAAGCAAATTCCCAACCTGTCATGTTTGACCCTTCGTATGAATGGGAAAGGCCTAGTGTTATAATATTTACCGCTGATTGGCTCTCCAAGCACGTGCTGTCCTTCACCTGAATGTATATATATACACAACAAACAAAGTTTGTATCATTAAGAAAAAGTAACTCAAAGTGAGTGTTGCTTAATGTAATTATTATGTTGCACAAGATTATGATGCCTTCTGTATTGACTCTGCTGACTCTTATAAGCCTGAATAACTGTGCTGAAGGTTTAGGAATTTCCTTTCAAGATTCATGCAGAAGAAGCTTTCGTGGCGATCAAGACTGCTATTTCAAAGTAAGCGAACAATGGGACTTTATCAAATTCAGAAAATGGTTAGACAACCTTGAACCTTTGGGTAAGGTTTCTTTAGACATATCTTGTGTGGAGGGAGGATCTATTAACATTCCCTGGCCAATGAGGGCTCGCAATTTAGAAAGGGTAGTAATTAAAAACTGTCACATAAGAGGATACTTTGCAGAATACAACGTACCATCGAGGTATCCGGATTCGATTTTGTACAGACATGTCGAAAACTGTGTCACAGAAATCAACCTTCCAGAATGGTTCAAAATGATCAGAAACATGGAATTTGAAAAATCCTATACTTGTGGACAGGAATCTGTAAAAACATCTATCTGGCGAAATAATACCTACAGATTCATAAATGTTCCAAAAACTTCCGATGCTAAAATGCTTGATCTTATGTTTCAGATCAGTGACATTTTCAGAGAAAAGGTTCGATCTCAGTCTTTTCAATGCAATTACAAAAACCTTGAATACCTTGAAAATTCCAATAATCCGAGCCTTGGAAAACATTTCATGGAGGACTTAACACTAAATGCTTATTATCCAAAGCTGCAGACACTTATCTTTAGTTCAAACAAAATATCAAAGATGCCTACAGAATTAACGAAGTGGTATACCAGTTTTCCTAATTTAGAGTATCTTGATATGTCTAATAATAAGTTGAAATCATTTTCTTTTGATGTACCACACCTATCTAGAAGACAAAGAAGGTTACATGTTAACTTGAGGAACAACAATATCCATAGCCCGCCAAAAAACTTTTATCAATATCCATTCCGATCTGTACCGTTATCGATAGATTTAAGAGGAAATCCTATCCGTTAAAAACACACCAGTATCAAATATGAAGAGTTTTTAAAGCCAGTCTGCATGAAGCCCCTTACCAAATCAGTGACCTCCAAAAAAGTGTGGGAATGAGCAAGTCGCTGTGAAAGACAAAAGGACTGTCTTGAAAATCCAGATTCTTTAGCATTAGATTTCGTAATGAGTTTATGCTTCTTTTTGGTTTCCATGTATATCCAAGCAGCATTTGTCTGAGACTTGAGTGGGAAGGAAAAAAAAAAACATTATTTGATGTTTACATATAGACTATTATATTATCTTTAAACTCTACTCACCAGTTAACATTCAAAAGAAATCACTCATTTCATTAATTGTTCCCTGTCTTCTTAATTTATTGTTTGTCAACTCTTTTTTTTGTTTGTTTTTTTTGTTCCTTTTATATTTGTAATAAACACTTTTACAGTTTTACAGCTGTATTTTTGTGAACGTATGTTGCATAAAAAGAAAAGATAATTATCAAGGATAATGCTACTAATCGCCATGAATTTGCCGATGAAGAACTGATTTTTGCATTTTGGGGAAATTAAAATATTCATTCATTCGTACCATGGATGTATGCTCCATGTATGTAAAGTTTCTTTAGGAATAAAACAGCTAATTTTTTAAGAAATATTTCTGATAGAAAAAGCTTCAGTAATATACTTTATGTTGGATCGTTTCTTAGACGATAAGAGGCATGTTATTGTTAATGTAAGGTGTAAAACAAAAACAGTGTGTCGAACGTCATGATCTACTGGCGGCTGTATGAAAATCAATGTGAATTCCTGTACATAAAATATGTTTTGACATCATTGTCAATAAAACTATCATCACACCATGTAGTTTTTAACATGTTAATCAGCAAACATTATATCAATATCGTCATTGGCGAACTTTTGAAACGACCGCAATCACGCTAAAGCCTTAGCCGAATTAATTGTACAAATCAGAAAGCAAAATAAATGGTCATGTTTAAGAAACATTACAGTTCATTCCCTTTTTATTATATTTTCTGGAATAACAACAATATACAGATCGCGACAGCTTTGCTAATCATATGCACCTGCGGTTGTATACCGAGAAACTTGACACTTTGAAATGGACTTTTATGGTGGAGCCAAGGTGGTGGATGGCGAGTTGCAACTTAAGAGAGTTAGACGTTTTTTCTCCTATAAAATTGTATGTTGCAAGAAAAACCATACTAAAAATGACGTTATTGCAACAATGGTGATAATTATATGACAAATTTGAGAATTGACCTTGTACACCTATATTTTAGTAATAACAATCGAATATGGAATAGCTTTCGGTTAACTGTAAGACGTTCTGATAAATTGATTATTTCTGGAGTTTCTCGTGACAACATTTATAGATTGATGAAATTCCGATTGGCGCAAATTATGTTTCTTTATTACCTGTCCTCAATTTCCCATGAAACAAAGTTTATTCAAAAACTGAATGAGAAAAAGAAAATACTTGCTGTGGCCTTCACCTATTTACATACAACGATGTATTATCAATAAACAATAGTTAGGTTTATTCATAATTCGATTCATTACAGTGATCTACAAATAAAAGACACCACAGGGTCTGCCATATCTGTTTAATATATATTTGGATGTTTTAATGACTATACGATAAGGGCACATATAACAAGTGAATTATAGGAAACAACATGGCTTCATTTTATCTCCATTTTACTTACCCGACTATTACATAAAGTTGGTTTGCGTACATTTTCCAACCTATTCGTTACTCAGAAGCACGTTCCGAGTACGATTTCTTTTCAAACTGAGGCAGGCTACTGGCAGATAAGTTGATGTTACAGGGAATTTAACATCTCTGCTAAAAAATTTGCACTGTCATAATAATGACCTTGTAAGCAAATAACAAGTTTAACTTCTACTGGCTTTTGACTGACGTTTTCATTCAAATCGTCAGACCATTATATACAAACTTAATCATCAACGGATTTTCCCTTGTTTCTCGATCATGACAAGGAGCACACGGTGGGTGTGACTGGTAGGCATGGAATGCTCACTCCTCCATGACACCTTATCTCACCTCTGATGTTTTTGAGGGTCGTGTTTACTTTGCTCCTATTTTGTATTGCTTAATGGACTTTGAGTTTGAATACTGTTCATTACTCCACGTATTTCATTGATACACGCCAATTATTAGACCTTTGTTTTAATGCTGAATTTCATCACGGAATTTTTCATTTGGTCAATTCATAGTGCTCACAGTGTGACCAGTTAAAATGAGATACTTCTTCCTACGCATCTGATCCCAGTTCTGGAATATGAAGGGTTCCGTGCTATATACCCTCTTCACAGATCTGAATTGTTAAGAGATATTTTGCGATCGGTTACTGTTTGTAATATTTACTTCTGTCATTAATCGTATCGAAATTTCTCTCATATTTCATCATTGTATGCTTACTCAAAAACTAGACAATTAAGATGATACATATGGTAAAAGAATATTTATATTGACCTTTGATATTTTTATTTGATTTTAATAGACGAGAAGAAATTAAGAAATCTATTAAAACATGACTGAAGTTTCAATAAAAAAGTGGAGTTGTCACGCAGGTTCATTCTTCTTTGTCGCTTAAATCAAAACAAAGTGTAAACTATCTCTTAATTTGCAATGCTTTTTAATAAAACATCAATTTTAGTTTTAAAAACATCACCAAAGCTGACTAGATACTCCCATGATATCGACCCGGAATCCAAGAGCCTTTACCATTGCCAAATCAGCTAAAATAATTAGGTGAATATGCTTTCACTTCATATATTTTTTTTAATTTTCTAATATAAATTTTCAAAAGAACTGTGTTATATTTGTTCCGACTTTTAAAACCTTTTTTTCTATTCACATGAACATGTGAAGCAGAATTTGTCAAAATCTTATAGGTGAAAACAAGAAAACACTAGCTGTGGCCCTAAACTCGACATTTAGATATACCGACGACGTTTTGTCAATTAACAATGGTTATTTCCATTCTTATATCGATACGATATATCCAAGTTGGCTAAAAATAAGAGATACCAGAGAGTCTGGCATACTCAGTGTTTGTCTCATATTTAGAGATGTTTCTTGAAAAGACGAGAATGGTTATCTAACAACCAAGCTTTACGATATACGTGCTGACTTTATCTTTTCAATTGTCAACTTCCCTTACTTATCGCCCATATACCTGCGTGCGTGATTTATAACTTTCTGTTAAATCGGTACACAAGAGCATGCGTTACCTTTAAACAATTAAAAAAAAAACTAGTTAAAGTATTGACAAACAAATTAATAGAGCAAACCTATCAGCAGTCTCGTTTAAAGTCATGATTTCGTAAGATCTATGGTCGATACAATGTTCTAATAAAATCTATCCTTAAGTCATATGCTGATTGACGTTTTTTGTACCAATTCTTAGGCCATTATTTACACACTGAATTGTTGACGGATGTTTTCGTTATTTCTCGATTATTGCAAGGAGTCAAGGGTGTGACCGGTCGGCAGGGAATGCTCACTCCTCCATGGCTCCTGATCCCACCTCTGATGTTTTGGAGGTCCGTGTGTGCTCCACACCTGTTTGTATTGTTTTATGGATTTCTGGGATTGATTATGTTCGTTATCTCCATATATTTCATTTTAATGATTGAATGAACGTTTATAATTTAGGTCCAAATGATATTTTAAAAATATTAAAAAAAATAATTTTTGTGAAATAAATTCTTCATCTACTATTATTTGAATCAGAAAAAAATCAAAATTCTTTCACTGGTATTTAAAGGATTAATTTGTTTTCTTTAATGCATTAAATGAACTGAGTATTCTAATGTTGAAAATTTTAATAATAAATTGTTCTAAATATGTTTATCCATAATTGACAATGTTTATAAACAGTTCAGACAAACTCAAGTCATCTCCAACTTCTGTCTGAGTTTTTCTAAGATTTTGGATTTTAGCACGCTTTTAGTTAAGGTTTTAGGTTTAAGACTGTACTTTAATCCTTCTTAAGCATGGTCTTAGACTCATATACACTTAATGCTATAAACCCATGCCATGTGAATTTCATGGCATCTCGTTCAGAAGTTCTTGTTAAGGCTTGGGCTTTGAAAAATCTGAAAATGTTTAACAATTAGTATGTTAACGTCAGTCAGTATTTGACTCCAAGAAAAATTGTATATGCTGACAAGGTCATTGCATCGACTACATAACTTACGAAATGATGAATTCAAACGAGACAACTGATATTCTTGTTTCTTCAACTTGTTCGTCACTAAAATATCTCGTTTTAGAAATTGTAGAAACTTAGTGCGTGCTCTTTCATATCGAATCAACTGAGAGATATAAACCCCGTTTGTAGGTGATGAAGGTATATTATTGCATAAGTAAGGGAAGTTGACGATTGAAAAGCTATTAAGTCATCACGTTTACGATAAAGTTTAGTTGTTAGATTAAAATTAACGTCTTTTTCAAATGAAATGTCCAAATATGAAATAGATGCATCAGACTTAATTGTAAGCAGCTATCTTGGACTTATAGGTTTACACTATAAAATATAAGACAAAATAAAATGAGAGAGGGAGAAAAAGAGCTGTTGACAATTTGGAGACATGCAAAAACACTTCTTTTTGATCCTTGATTGATAAATAAGTACATATTATAGAACATATACAGCTTTGATCGCTGACATTGAGTGGATTACAAATGTCCCTATTGTTTTGTATGATTATTAGATTTTTAATTTTGGGTAAATAGACGTTCGTTTACCGTGTCTTGTCTGCAATAATGTTAAAGCGAGTGAATATTTTTCAAAACAATAGAAAAACAACAAAAGGTAGCTGAAAACATCGCAGTCTCGAGTGTAAACAAAAGTCACGCATTAATGTTGAGACTTGCCACCTTCTGAAGGTACTTTTTTCTTTAGTATTAAGCATATTTTAAAAGATTTATGCTTTAAATACGAAATATTACTCTTTTAAACTAATACTGAGAAGAAGGGACATCAGCTTAAGTGGATCTAAAGCGTAAATGAATCATTTTAGCAATATTTGAAAATAAATTGAAGAACTAGGGGGTTATTCATGAAAATATGAGGGTTGTCCCAAAAAGTCGTAAACAATGTTTATAACTTTGTTATCATGCAACCAATGCTAACCAAATTTTGCATAGACGTAACATTTTTAATGTTCTTTACAACTGTGAATTCTTAAATATCTATCTTTTATATCAATAATATTGGGGCGATTTATATGAAGTCCAGGGTTAGGTCTGTCGGCGCACGAACAAAATCTAGAATAATTCACTCATATCACTATTACATTTGCTTTTATTTCTCTGTTACTATTTGAAACATTAAACTCAATTTCATATCAGTGAAACCAGAAACAAAATCTTCATAACATATATTTTCATATAAATAGCAATAAAAACAGACAATTGGTGTCATGGTTTTCAAGGTGTTGTCGAAATTGAATTTGATGAAAATGACGTCGTCAAACGCGTAACCGGCGCACGGGGATGTAATAAATTCTTTTGGATATGGACGGGAAAGAAGAGTACAGAAGTCACATTACACACTAGATTGCTATAGAAAAGTTGTTTTTATATGGTATGAGATTCAATGATAGTTTATCCTCTATACCAAAAATAGTAACCGCATGTAAATAGTAGAGTACTGTTTGTTAAACGAAGACATTAGGCAACGTTCTTGCCCAGGAACGACGTCAAACAATGTGCATTCTCTGCTGTCTACAATTTAATTAAGGTGAACTTTCGACTAAATTACGACTAAAATTTGAATCTGCTAAAAACAACATCATCAACAACAAACGGACAGTAGTGAATTTAAGAAAATAAGTCACTAAGTCAGCAGTGGTTTATCACTTTGAAAAAAAAAAATTGATGTAAACTTACGCGTGTGAAGCAGAAAAGGAGATCATGGCGTTATAGGAGACGTAAATTATGCTCGCTTTCGTGCGCCGATGTACACTTACATACTTTCTTTATTTCTTCACAATTTTCTTATTAAATGTAATATCATCTTGAAACTTGAATTGCATGATTATAAATTGTTACTCTTTGCTATGACCTAAAAAGAAATTTAATTGTGCAAAAGAAAATAAACTGTTTTCCCTGTCTATCACTTTTTGGGACAACCTTCGTATGTTACGTATAAGTTTGTCTTAGCTAAGACCTAGTTAAGTTCGTTTCATGTCACGGTTTAAAGACAAACTAAAGTAGTACGTATGCAGTTCCTAAGATTTTTCTTAAGTTATCTTTGTAACCCTATATTTATGTTAGGAATACATAATAAATACCGAAAGGCAGAAAAATGACTGCATTTTGACTATATTATCAAGAGTCGCAACCTAACATTGGGAGATAACAAAAACTGCTATATCGTTACGTAGATTCATGAGTATGCTTCAGCTGCAATCTTAAGACCTGTCTAACTACTGCTGGAGTACATGTATGACTTGAATTGAAGCATAAAACTAACTTTAGAAGCAAGGTCTTAACGTTGTCAACATGAATTTCACCATATTTTTTATGAAACATGCTTGCTTTTCGATTTATTTATTTAAATGATTAAAACTTATTCAGTAATGTTTTTCATAATATATGCATTTGACTTCTCTTAAAATTTAGTCAATGTTGATATAAAAGATATATTCACTATGACAAAAGAATTGACCTATAGGAGAGAACAATTTCCCGGAAAAAGTGACATTTAAATATTAATCTTTATTTGTTGTTTTCTACAGTATATATGTCTAAATTTGTCAAATTTGTATTTTATACCTAATTTTTTTTATTTACAATTTTACAATAAACCTCCAAAGTTGCCCAAAACACCATTTTGTCCATTAAACCGTTGATTTTTGCCTGAATTTTGGACTAGAAGTCCTTCAGGGCAGGCCTGCCCCTAAATAAAATTGTGATATTTTGATAGGTTTGGATGTAAGGAATAATTTAAGATTGGATTTTTTTAGGGGCACCCCTGCCCTGGGTCGAAATTCACAAAAAACCTACAAAAAATAAGGAAACCTGATTTTGAAAATCTGCTTTAAATTTATACCTTTTATTCTTATAGTCAGACTAGCTCGGTTGATATATGCGCTGATTTTTTACAACGTGTAAACTTTCTTTTTAAAGTCGGGGGATCGAATCCACCTGGTACCACACTTTTAAAATTTTAAATTTCGCCTTTTCAAAGACTATTTTAGTTGTTTTTTTTTATAGACTTGTGTATTTTCCTTCAATTATCTATCCTTTATGCATGCCCATTCTTGATATTAGAAACACTAAAGAGATATCAAATCGTAACAATCCAATGTACAGTTGTCAGTCAGGCGGAACAAACCTCAGCATAAGCACACTTTCTCCGAGGACAAAAATAACTCACTCTGTGTTACTCGATACAGGTATTCTTTGCAGGAGTGAGCTGCGATGAATTTCAATTGTATATATTCTTTAGAATTTAATTACATTGAATTTGGCTACATATAACAATAACTCTTCTCCCTTGGATTTCATTTAGGCCAATATAATTTGCACACATTTGTGACATGTTTTATTATATCCACGGATAAATAGCCTAGACATAAAGAATATAATTTCAGAGACAGTAGACATTACCATTATGCAAAATGAGAAGTAAAGACAAACATCAATTATTACATTTGGAGATAACAAAAGAAAATCAATGAAAGGGTTACTCCTACCTCTACTCACTGAAATAAATGTTTAGGAAAAACAAATTGTTATATGTATTCAGCCTAATGTCATTAATCAGAACGGAAATCGACAAGCTTTTTGCAGAGAAAAAAACCAAGCCCGGTCCTATAGGTCAGATCCCTATATATAATGAAGTGATCCTTTCGTATCAAAATTATAATTCTGTTAATAATGGTTTATAATATTTGGAAACAAATTTTGCACTTCTACAATAGAGCAATGTTTCAATGTTAATGCATGACGTTTATTTATTGCTAGAGATTGCAATGTTTACAGTCTCTCTTTTATATAGGCCCTATCTTTTTTCTACATTTTGACAAAAGTTCACACACTTAGCTCTTGCAAACAAGTCACTATAACCAAAGGTCTATCTACCTGAAATTGAAACTCTTGTAAAAAGTACCCAAAAAATAGGGACAATTTTCAATTTTCCCCTGATTTATCAGCAAAAGACATTTAAGCTTTTATGATATACTCATTTCCATCTTAATTAAAGATGATTTCAAAAGATAATTTTTCGCATGTCTCAATTTTACCAAAAGTTATCTCTCTTTCTTTATATCCCTCTTTAGCGGACGGTGGAAGTGACTTATTAATTATGCCTGAACTGTTTTGTAAACATATTAAGATGAATGAAATGATAAATCTCCACGTTCCTTTATTAATGTAGTATTCAAAATAATACGAAATTTTTTGGGGGGTGGGTGGGTTGGAGGTGTGGGGGGGGGGGTTGGTGTGTCGTAATCACTGATTCCAATATCACTCTCATCATGACATGGTTAATGATTTTTTTTGGTTTAAGAAGATGGGTGAATAAGGCGGGCAGAATGCCTATAGTGCGACAGATAAGAAGTGAAAATTTTAATCTCAATTGAATCCAAATTTTACTTGATATTTCATCTAATATCAAAGTATACTTTATTTAAAATCTTTACAATTTACAAAAATCTCACAAAGACAGAAAATATTTGCCTATGAAAATGCTTACACACACTAAAAAGAACAAAAACGATCATTTTCTCATACTTAAACAAAATTTTTCATCATGGGTGGGTCTTCTCTCCATTTTTTTGAAAGATGATCCTAAAAGTGTGCAATAAAATACACATTTTTTGGTTTTCAAAAACATGGAGCGAAGACCCACTATACCTTAAAAGTATAATTTTATGACACAACATTAGCATCTTTCCGAGAAATACTTCAAGTCCATTAAGTCGCGGGTCATATCACAAACATGATTTAAATGCCTAAAATCACCATGAGCGGTGTAGCATAGTGGTTAACGCGTTAGTCTCAAAGCAGTATGCTATTGATACGTCGGATTTTTATTGCTTAGGGGTTCGAATCCCACGAATACCATATAATAATTTTATGAAAGAAAATTTTTTACGAGATTTTTTTCTCTCTCAGAAAAGTTTTTTTTCTCATAGTTTCAAAAATTTCAATAATTAGAAGTTAATTAGTTTAAATAATCAATTCACATATTTAATATGATTTCTTAATATCTGACGCTATAGGCATTCTGCCCGTCTTGTTCACCCATCTTCTTTTGGGATACTTCTGAAATACTTGTTGATTTAAGGCACTTATCTATATAAGTAAATCGTACAGAATATTTATGGATAATTGAACAGTTATGATTCTTTATTGTAGCTTGACAGCTATAGGAACCTCGGTTTTTAATGTTTTTCCTAGTCCGTGATATCGCTATATAACAGTTAATGATAATGAATGCTTTCTATATGAAATATTTCATGTATTAAATTAAACATCACTTAAATGAATGTAAAATTAACATTGTTCGTCTTAATTAATCTATGATTAATTGGGAGCTCATTAAATCGAATAATTAATGGACAAAGATAAAGACCAAGAAGGTTATGTTTTAAAATAGTTTGACCTTATTGGAAGCAGATTAGTGGTACATGTATGAAATGTCATAAAAACATCATAAAATGTCAAAGTTTTTTTTTTAAATGTTTTTTTTTTCATTTTTTAAAAGGACATACGCAACGTACCTTTCCTACTGATAATTTTTCAAGATATTCTTAATTTAAGATTAAGATTGTCATCAGATGTTCATAGACAAAAAATCAGCATGCATTGCCAGGGGTTTTTGAAAGATAAAATTTGATGAAAATTTTAGAATGATTCAAAGAAAAATATATAAAAAATATAAAACATATATTCTAGATGTTTCTTTCATCCAAAATTGTTTTTGAATAAGTGTACAATACCATACGTAGAAATCAAAATATAGCCCACAGTTCCTTCAAGAATTAGAACTCTTCAGCTCCATGGAAAAAGACAGAAAAGTTCAAACGTTGCGTCTGACCTTAACAATTACTATGATCCATTATATATATATATATATATATATATATATATATATATATATATATATATATATATATATATATATATATATATATATATATATATATATATATCGAAATTCAGTGATTGTCATACTCTTACGAACCCCTAAAGGACTTTTACGAGGAGCGCTGACTTTTACAGTTGACGGCTTACTTTAACACTAGGACAATGTACGGAAGCTCTTTTACGATATGAATATATAACTCAACATTTCATTCAACGAAAATAACGGATTATTTCAATGCACATATAAGTTGTTCTTGAAGGAAACGACATTCACTTCGCCCTAAACTCATATTCTTTACATGTAAGTGCCCCTAACACAATACTTATGACCAGTAGAAAGGTTTTCTTATCTATTATCAATTCTGTGCCTCCGTACAATACAGGTTTAAATGTCCAAATAAACCGTCAACTGTTAAAGTCAGTGCTTTTCGTAAAAGTCCAATTTTGCACACATTTTTTCACACATATTCTTTTTTTGCAAATCAAATGTGTTAAACAAGAAAAACTGGTTGACTCATTTGTTTGAGTTAAATTATCGACAAAAAAATAATAACTCTTGTACGTCTTTGAAACGGAGAATGAGAGCCGAACTCAGTGAAATGAAACTTTCAAGCTGCAAACAAAAGAGGTGCATTTCATAGTTCGTTTAAACTTGCAATACCAGGAACTTTAGATAGGGTTTTTAATCAATAAAAAGTGCATATTGAAATCTCTTTTATAACTGTATACATTTTCTTTGCTTTCACTACGCCCCTCGATCCATCAACTTTGAAAAATTGGCCAGTAAGTGACAACAGTGATTAAGCCAGTGGGAATAGAGAGCGATAAGAGAAATTGTGACATAAAGACTCTTATTGGACAAAACTATTCCAGAATGCTTTTTCGCAATACTGTGCAAATTAGATTAAATAAAATTACAAATCGTACATCATGAATTTTTGCATTTTTTGTGTGAAAGCTAAGCTGTCTAAAACCCTGTATGATTAAAAGAATAAAAAAGAAAGAGTGAATATGAAATATGCAAAAAAAAAAAATCATTCTCAACTTCTTGACTTTTTTTGGGGGGGGGGGGGGGGGGGGGGGGGGGCATTTTCCATAGTAGATATCTTACGTTGGAGAAATATAAAAACGAAAGTTTTTCACAAAAAAATTTAAAACAATTCTAAATCATTAATCTTAAGCTGTTAAATAACACTTACATAAAGTACAGTGTACATGCTACAAACACTAAAAGAGACGAGTGAACAAGACGTACAGAATTCCTATAGCCTCTGATATATAAAAATAATATTCTCTTATAAATTTAGTGTGAAGTGTCAAGTTCTCATTATAGAAATTTATGAAATTATAATTAGCAAAAGTTTTCTCAGATTTTCCCTCAAAAATATTTTATCATTAAAGAGTCAATATGAGAAGATAAATGGATATAAATAATCATGCATGTACTACTTACATGACATGTACACCTCTGATGTTTCATACGATTTGGGTTTGTTCCTGATTTATATAATTTGATTTGAGTAATTTGAAAATAATCTATAGTATTACATGTATAAATTATTTGTGGTATATACTTATTTTCAAAAAGTTAAAATTAAAAATTGAACCCACCAAAAATTGTGTATGATCACAGTATTCACACAGTGGTTTAATACAAGGGTGTGATATTGACTTGTTCAATGTTATATTCATTTTGTAATGATTTTAATTATAAAAGAAGCAAAAAGAACTTTCTATACATTACTATTCGTTTGTTTTAAAAAATGCAAAAATTTTTTTTACTAAGTGTGTAATAAATAAAAATTTTATACCTTAATTATTTTGTGAAGTAGAAATCATTATAGAAATTTATGAAATTATAATTAGCAAAAGTTTTCTCAGATTTTCCCTCAAAAATATTTTATCATTAAAGATTCATAGTGAGTCAATATTATGAAATAAATGGATATAAAGAATGGCGGAGAAGGCACACTACTCCATGACACCTGATCCCACCTCTGATGTTCTAGAGGTGCTCCTGATTTATATAATTTGATTTGAGTTTTATAATTTCATAATCACTTACAAGAATTCTAGTGGTATATACCGGGTATTAAAACAGTTGCAGGATACTAGCAATTCACACATTCGTATAATACAAAAGATATTCTTGTTCTGTTATATTCATTTTGTAATGATTTTAATTATAAAAGAAGAAAAAGAACTTTCTATATATTACTATTCGTTTGTTTTAAAAAATGCAAATTTGTTTTCCATCCGTTTAGATTTAGATTTTAACCTTAATTATTTTGTTAATAGAAATCATGTACGGTAAATCTTTAAAGTAAGTGTTTATTATTTTTTTCACATTGATAAATAATTATCTAAATCTGTACGAAACATCCAGAAGTTTAGGGACTTTTATTTTAACTTATCTATCTTATCCGATTTACCTTTGCATATTATTTTTGCTTGTTTTAATTTTGTTTGTTTTACGTATTTTTGAGAATTTTTCAAAACTACGTAAAATCCCGCGCTTGTCTTTGTTTTGAATTTTTACCTTTGCTGATGAAATGACTCTATTTTAAAGCTTTTACAGAAAATTAGATACATGTGGGCTTATAGCGCGTAATTTTTTCAAAGTGTGTTTTACAACTGGGAGCTGAAATTTTCATACCTTGTGTATAGGTCTCGAATTAAAGTCAAAAGATTGTACAGAAAAAAATGATTAAATGAAATAATGGAAAGTAAAAATTATTTAAGCTTAAACATCCAAAAACAATACAAATCAGGAGCATAGTAAACACCGACCTATAAGACATCAGAGATGGGGTCAGAAGGCATCCCCTGTCGACCGGTCACATCCGCCTTGTCTTCTGTGAAAAATATATGTATGACGTCATTTGAAGTCAGAGTGAGTCAAATCTCACATATTTTGACAAGGTTGATTTATAAGGATCTGCGCTCGCCCTAACGTTCGTACTTTCAATATGTTATAGATATTTTTTTATAGTATTCTATCCACATATGAAACAGATGTGTCGGACACTGTGATATCTTTTAATTCAGGCACACTGGGATATATAGTGCCGACATATGAAATAAATGACAGTACTCAAGCTCAACAGATTTTGGAACATGGCAAACACGTAAAGGTGGAATCAAGTGCCAAGGAAGAGTCATTATCCCCTTTTCATCCCAGTCACAAAGTCGTGTTTTTATAGATATGTTCAAAGAAAAACGAAAAATCGTTTTGCAATGCAATGTGAGAATTATAACATGAAAATTTTATGAAAATTCGATATATTGAAAGTTTTAATTCAACAAAAAGGACATTGAATGGATCATAAAATGTTGATTTTAAATGTGACTGTTTAGTATATCAAAAACTTGCCATATTTTAGAAATTTTTCGTAAGCGAATTCTTGAATCTTTGATACATAAACACTATATGCAGTTAACTATTTAACACCTAAAATGTCTTTCTTTGACTGTTAGTACGGAAATTAATGCCGCATCTGTTGTAAAAGCTGTGACATTTTCGTTCTAACAAACCAGGAAAAAACATTTCATTGTTTATATTTTCATATGTACAACTGTGAACAAAAAAACATTCAAAGTAAATTAGATATGTTAAAATTGTATAATAGATGAATTTGTCATTGTATGCATAACTGATGGAAGAGCCATTGTTAAAAAAAAAACAACTATGCAGTGACTTGCTTAGTGTCGTTTATGCATTGAATAATGTAATTCGTTATTACAATTTTTATGAATTCGTTAGAACAAATTTAAGATATCTGTTATAAGAGATTTCATTCGTTGTAACGAATTTCCAAAAATTGTTATAATGAATTAAATTTATTTGAACAATTTCGACAATTCGTCATACAGAATTCAAAAATATCTTTTGGTAGGTCCTAAATGGGCTTCCGTAGTCTTCATATCAAATAAAGGAAAAAAAAAATAGTCAGTGGATGTAAATATTGTATAATGTAGATCATACGGAAGAAGTTGATGATCGGAAAGTTTAAATCATCAGCTTTATAATAACGTTTAGTAGTAAGTTTGACTTTGATTTTTCCCGGTTAAATATCCAAATTAAGAGATGCATCAAAAGTTTTTATCGAATTAATAAAGGAATGAAGATGATTTTTTGTGAATTTAATACATTTAAATGTCAAAGCGAAAGCAACCAATTTTTTGATGCTTAAATCGAAGTTTTAAATTAATTCTGCTTTATAGTTGAATGAAAACATATCAGCTATTAAAGAAGCACAATTAGTGCCTATTAGAATAACACATAGTTTGGAAGACCTGGTCTTCGAACACTACATGTACATAAATGTTGCCATAGGGAAAGCCCATTTTCCTTTAAATGTCGTCCTCAGAGAAATTTTATGCAGAATAAAAGTGACCTTTCACACACACACACACACACACACACACACCCACACACACACACACACACACACACACACACACACACACACACACACACACACACACACACACACACACACACACACACACACACACCCTCACACACACACCCTCACACACACACACACACACACACAATGCGATGTGAAAATTTTTGAGTTCAATTTTAAATGAAGAAATATATTTTAAATTTTACTGACTTTACAGAGAAGTTTGGTGATTTTGAATATTCTGGAAGTTCTTTGACATTTTTGAGAATCAAGGATTTACAGTATTTGTCTTTTAAAAACAAAGAATATGTGATGGATGGGGGACTTGAATTACATATGAAAATGTAAGGTATTGCGAAATAGAATGTATAAGTACATTTCCTAAGTCGAAGTATATTCTTAACCTAAAAACTCAAAATTTGAAGGAGTTAAGATAAATACCCGGTAGCATTTTTTCTATTTAAAAATATATTTATAGAATTAAAATTTGGAATAAAATTTTTAAAAAGTGATATAAATAAAAGAAAGAAAATATGCTCCTAAAAATACTGAATATATTTGCAAAAAAATTGAAACAAGAAAGTTTCAAGGTATGTATCCAATAGATTAAGTACTTAGAATTATAAAATAATAAAAATAACAAAACAATGTATCAGGTTTATTTCGCTTTCAGTTTATTTAATTTTCATGAAATAATTGAAAATCAGCAGGCATCTAATTAATTTTTGAAACATTGTTTTATTTATTTTTTAGTCATTTCCTAATCTTTTAGACTAAGGTGTTGAAATTTATGTTTTTATAAAAATATGTATTTTAAAACTCCGAAGAAATCACATTATATCATTAGTTGCTTTTTAAAATTTTTGTTTAAATTAGTGTCTGTTCGAAAAAGACTTATCAATGCAGTTATGTTTCCTGGCATATTTTATTAGTCAAAAATGAAAAAAAAAACTTTGATTTTCGATATAATTTATTTGAGCTTAGTCAAAAAAAAAGAAGATTTTTCACGAAAAGCGTTCACTGAATCAAATTTTTAAAATAATTAACAAATAAAGACACAAACATATATCGCAAAATTAAAAAAGATATTATTTGGAAATTTTTTTTATTCCTCTTGTACAGAGTGGCTGAAACGAATGATGCACGGAGATTAAAAACCATCATTGGCTTGATTTTTTGCTGATTATTGGTACATACCCATACTTTCATTCGGTGTGAAATTTCTTTTTTAAAAGAAGTACTGTAGAAAATATGATTAAAAAATCCGTTATTTTTGTATTCTTCGTGTATTTTTCCTGACCTATCTAACTAACTTAGCACTCAGATTATTTTTTACTATATTACACACAATCTTGTTCATTGGTTATGAAATACATTAGGTAGTTTTTTTCTGGTTCACGTCCATTTAAGTTTTTAGATTGATTTAAATAAAAAGCCGCTTAATTATGGAGTGTGTTTAAGTTCCAAATTGCTATTTCGCAATGCCAGTATCTTGCACTCTCAAATGTAACATAAGTCCTGGATTATACATGTATCTTTTATTGCCATTTTGTTTTCAAAAAACGCTTTATCCTGTCAAAATGGCGTATATATAAATAATTACAAAAGAAATGTCCTAGGCAGAATACTGTTGCTTTGACTTTTAAATTGACATATTTTTTTATCGTTTTTCTGCAAATTTAACTTGCTTGAAATTATTTTTAGCCGGTTGCATGGCCTTGAGCCTTTGATTCAATATTTCGATTATAAGGGTCGACGTTTATCGTTAACAATATCCATTTTCTTAGCTGATTTCATATATGCCTATGAATTTAAAAAGGCACCACAGAGTCTGACACATCTTTTTCATATTTGAATATATGAAAAAAGTACAAAAAACGTTCTGATAAAAGTAGTACGTAGAGAATTCACCTTTTTCCTTTTTCTGTAGTCAATTTCCTCTTTCCCCTTTCTCCTGCATATCCAAGTTGATTCAATAAACAAGAAAATGCTCTACTCACAAACGATCTAAAAACAAAATAAGACAATCTATTGACCAATAAGTTAAGGTTTTAGTTCGAAAACTTGTTTATATTACTTGAAACATTCATTTTGCAAATCTAAGGTCAATGCAATGATCTTGTTTGTTAATACGATTTTTTAGGACGAATATTGACTTATTTTTTCATGCAAATCGTTAAACTATTGTTTATTACTGAATTGGCTCTTAAGTTCTAGCAGTCATGACAAGGGAAACACGGCTGTCGCGATCGGTCAGCAGCGGATGCATACTCCTCAACTGAATCTAAGATTTCAGAGGTTTGTATCAACTCTAGTTTAAATTTGAATTCTTCCAATGGACTCTTTGGTTTCATTTTTGTTCGTTATATAATAGTGCATTTAAGTTACGGATTTTTCTATAAGGCAGTAATTGATGAGCGGGTTATTTGGGACGTTTGGAAATCCCATGAGTAACAATTGAG
Source organism: Saccostrea cuccullata (assembly GCF_032062105.1). Lineage (NCBI taxonomy): Eukaryota > Metazoa > Mollusca > Bivalvia > Ostreida > Ostreidae > Saccostrea > Saccostrea cuccullata. The sequence continues at coordinate 63,932 of NW_026919344.1, forward strand.
CCCCGTTATTAGCAGATCTAATTTTGTATTTATATGAAGTAGGATTTAATCAAACTATTATATGTGAAAAGAAGAAAACACTTGATGTGGTCTTCAACTTGACATTTAAATGTATAGACGACGTGTTGTTAATTTTCAATTGCTGTTTTCACTCTTATGTCGATATAATATATCACAGAATCTGACACAATTTTGTTTCATACTTCGATATCTTCACAGAAAAAGAGGTAAAGGGTAATCTGATAACCAAGCTTTATGATAAACGTGATGACTTGACATTTTCTATTGTCAAATTCCCGTACTTATGCAACAATAAACCTTCATCAACTGCATACGAGAATAACGTCTTTAAGTTGAATCAATACGTTAGAGCATACTCTACGTATTAACAATTTCTAAAACGAGGTAAGTTATTGGCAAACAAGTTGATAAAACAAAGAATTTCAGCAGTCTCGTTTAAAGTCATTATTTCTTAAGTTATATGGTGGATATCATGATCTTGTTGGCAAATACAATTTATCATTGAGTCAAATATTAATGCTGACTGACGTTTTTCATAACAATTGTTAGTCCATTATTTAAACACTGGACTGTCGTCGGATTTTCCCGTTATTTCCCGATCATGACAAGGAGCACACGGCGGTACCGGTGTGACTGATCGGCAGGGAATGCTGATGTTTTGGAGGTCTGTGTTTGTTCTGCCCCTATTTTGTATTGTTTTATGGACTTCGAGCTTGAATACCGTTCATTATCTTTCATTAAAGTATGTAAACGTTAATTAGAAAGATGATATCATTTCTGTAAGCAAAACCCTGACACAGACTTTTAACAGGTTTATTCCAGAATACTTGGAAATTGTTCGGTTGAAAGGACAATTGTATGCATCTCCTCAATTGTAAGGCTTTTCTAAAGAGTATGTTAGCGTCACAAAAACTGAAGATCTCCGGAAAAGCAGTGGTCATTGTTTGGGATGGAAAACCAAGAATCTTAAGAAATTAACGGGGGGGGGGGCATTTCAACCTTGAAGGTCACAAAGTGGAGGACTGGTCGTAATAATTTACCTTAACCAACATACTAAGCCGACACTTGGAGAAAAAAATTGGAATATTCTTAATGCAAAGGTTTAAGCCATTCCGCCCTAGTGGCTTTTCATGTAACAAACTAAATGATGACACCGGGATGAATTTGATTTTCGCAAAAATCTTCAAGTATGCCAAGCAATATTGTTCTCTCTCCATAGAGTTTTCAACACCAAATGAATTCATATAATTTTTAATAACCCTAAATATTTTAAATTATTTCTTCTTTTTTATATCAAAGCCTTTTTCAATTACAATTTTAAATTATATTCTAAGGAATATCATATTGGTCTTTCTGTATTGACTATATTGTTAGCTTTGCCGCAGTCAATATTGATATTCTTCTGGTGAATAACAAACCATATTCAACACCAAAAGAGTCAAGAAGTGATTCATATTAGTATTTGTAGAACTGTTTGATAGTAAACTGTCTTGTGGTTATTATTTAGAGCTATTAGAGCTAATGAATTCGACAGCTTAAGTAAATCATATATCAGGACCGGAGACCATGCTGACAAAATGCATCTTGCAGTGATCAGGATTACAATTAGTTTTAACATTCGAAATTCAAAATGTAAATTTGGTAATGATTCGAGGAGAGGTAATGAATAGGATTAAGAGGCATAATCGTAGCGCCTGATGTTTTTATCTATTTTTTACTTAGATGGCTCATAAACTTTTCTGTCTTTTGAAAAGAACAGTGCATTCTTATCTCCAAATTCTGCCGTTTTCCTATAACGCTACTTGAAATTGCTAAAAAAAAAAAATTTAAAAGTGCTCATATTTTGTTTTCAGTATTTCCTATAATGCTACTTGAAATTGCTAAAAAAAATTTTAAAGTGCTCATATTTTGTTTTTAGTATTTCGCAACGTTGATGGAATATTTATTGTAAGCAAGGCAGCCATTGTTTCTTAATGAATCGGTATGGTGTTTTTGTACTTATAATGACCTTCATCTGAAAAAAAATATATAAAAGGTTATGGGAGAATTTCTGTTCTAAGCACTTGTCGCAGTTTCAAAGAACATGGCTTGCATAAGGCTTCTTCTAGACATTTTACTTGTCTTTTGCTTATGCTATGTAGTGAATTGTTTTGGGTTTAACTTTGAAAACTCGTGCACTTGGTCATCTGGTGGCAATCTTGGTTGCTCTTTCACGGTCAGTAAACACTGGAACTTCATTGAATTCAGGCATTGGCTGGATGAGATCAAGGACCCCCTTGAAAGTGTGTCTCTGAATATAAATTGTAAAGATGGTGGAGCGGTTTTCATACCATGGTCAATGAAAGCACGTAATCTGGAAAAGGTAAACATCACAAACTGTATTCTTGACGGAACTTATTCTGAATATACAGAAGAATTGAAAATACCGGATTCAATTAAAGATTTTTTTGTTGCAAACTGTGCTTCCAGGAACAATTTTCGTGAAATAATTCAAAAGACGAAAAGTAAGCCAAGTAAAACCACCTATTGTGGACAGGAATCCATTGAACGTTATGTGGAAAGAAACATTTCGTATATTTTTACGAATAATCAAGATAGCTTTTCTACTGAAATGATGATGAACTCATTCATGTCCACAATGGATAGATTAAAATCGTACAATTATCAATGCTTTTACAATAATCTTATCTTTTTGGAACAATCGATAAGCATAACACGTGGGAAAGACTTCTTTGAGAATACAAGTCAAGATTCTCATTACCCAAAACTTACCACGCTCAACTTGAATTCAAATGGTTTTTACCATGTACCAGGAGACCTCAGAAAGTGGCATGACACTTTCCCGGCATTAGAGTACCTTGATCTTTCAAACAACAAGCTTCAAACGTTTTCATTTGATGTTCCATCAGAATCAAACAGAAAACGAGCACTTTACATCAACCTCCAAAATAACAACATTACTGCCGAACCAAATGATTTTAAGTTGTATCCATTTCGAAGCATACCGATTTATGTTGATCTTCACGGAAATCCAGTGTTCAATGTAGCTTGATGATCAAAAGAAGCAGTGAAATGAATGTCTGGAGCGTTACCAAATGTCTTTGTATATCCCTGACTTTAATACACCTACATATAACCAGAGAAGTTTTTTTTTTTATCTATTATCATAAAAATATATTCCAGATTTTAATTGAAATGATCTAGTTTATTGTATCTATTTGTTTATTGAAATAAAACCCTAATACTGCAGTATGCTGAACATTGCATTCACTTATTTATATTTGCATTGATAAGTATTGTTAGTATTGTTAGTTATTCTTTGCAATGGTACACCTATTTGATTGCAACTTTGCTTTATTGATATCTAAAAAAATTCCTGTAATGCAAGGAGACAATGATGTCTCCTTTGTCCACAGCTTGATTTTGTTAAGTCTCTGGGATATGATGTTTAGGGAAAAAACTGTGTTAAGTGAACGGCGAGTGTGACCGGTCGGCGGGGAAGGCTCACTTCTCCATGGCACCTGATCCCACCTCTGATGTTTTAGAGGTGCTCCTAATTTATATAATTTGAGATAAAGTACTGTTATCCCCATATATTTCATAATTTCATAATCACTTAGAAGAATTCTAGTAGTATACATGTATATTAAAAGAGTTGCCGTATACAGCAATTCACACATTCGTATAATACAAAAGATATTTTTCTTCTGCTATATTTCAATTTGTCATGATTTTAATTGAAAGAAGAAAAAATCTTTATATACATTACTATTTTAATGCATTAGATTTTTGGAAAAAATGCAAATCTGTTTTCCATTGAATCTTAATCTAAACAAATATTGTTTAGATTAAGATTTTAACCTTATTTTTTTTTAAATAGAAATCATGTAGGGTAAATCTTCAAAGCCAGCGTTATTTTTTTTCCTATTGATAAATAATTATCTAATTCTGTAAGAAACATCCAGAAGTTTAGGGACTTTTATTTAAACTTATCTATCTTATCCGATTTACCTACACATTTCATTTTTGCTTGTTTTGTTTTTGTTTGTTTCAGGTCTTTTCGAGAATTTTTCACTAATTACGTAAAATCCCGCGCTTGTGTTTGTTTTGATTTTTTCCACTGCTGATGGAATAATTCTATTTTATAGCTTTTGCAGACAGTTAGATACATGTGGGCTTATAGCGCTTAATTTTTTTCAAAGTGTGTTGCAAGTGGGAGCTAAGATTTTCATACCTTGTGTATAGGTCTCGAATTCAATTCAAAAGACTGTAAGCAAAAAATTAATTTAATGAAATACTGACAAATGAATATTTTCATAAAACGTCCATTCAAACAGTACAAATCAGGCGCATAGTAAACACCGACCTATAAGACATCAGAGATGAGATCAGAGGCATCCCCTGTCGACCAGTCACATCCACCTCGTCTTCTTCGGGAAATACATGTATGAGTCATGTGACGTCGGAGTCTCTACGTTGCAAATTGACAAGGTCGATTTAATAAGCATCTGCGCTCACTCTAACGGTCGGACCGTCAATATATTATAAGGGTATTTTTATAGTAATTTATCCACATATGAAACAGATGTGTCGGACTCGGTGGTATCTTTTAATTCAAGCTCACTGAGATATATCGTGCCGACATAAGAAATTACAGTTATCATGCTCAAGCTGCATTTAAACCAATTTGATTTTTGAATATAGTAAATCTGTATTTCAAAGAAAATAGACTTGGAATCAAGTACCAAGGAAGAGAAATAATCCCCTATTTACCCCGGTCACAAAGCCGTGTTTTCACCGACATGTTCGGAGAAAACGAAAAAATCTTTTTGCAATTCATTGTGAGCATTATAATATTAAAATTGTATGAATAATTGATCGAAAATTTTGATATAACAAAAAGGACATTGAATTGATCATAAAATGATTTAAAACGTGACTGTTTATATTCTAATTAGTTTATCAATAACTTTAGAAATTGTTCGTAAGCGTATTCTTGCGTAACCATCACTGATACATATACCGGAACTCAATATGCAGTTCATTATTTAAAGTAACACTATGAGTCAAAACCATGTGCTTCTATCAAGATAGCTGCAGCATACAGAGAAAGACTTCTGAAAATTATTAGTATATAGCAAAGACATGACAATTAAACTGCAAGAAAAGACTGCACAATACAAGTGCCGGTGTAAAGACGAATACTGACCCCCATCGAATAATGACTGGGGGTCATTTTTCAACGACAAAAAATGACCCCCCCCCACCCGTAGAAAAAAATCATTTTTTGTAGAAAAAGGGTCCTAAGGGTCATTATTTTATATGTTAGTCCTATAAAAAATTGACCCCCACTGAATAATGACCCCCTTTAAAGTGATACAAAATTTATAACAGGTGAAAGGGAAAATATGCTGTATATTATAACTGTTCTTCCTTCGAGTAATTCATGCATTTGTTCGAATAGATTTGATCTTTGTTCTTCTTAGTACGTAGGGGTAATAAAGTTCCTCATTTCTCTCTGCCGAAATATTGACAAATCAGTTTTAAGCAATTAACAATCAATCAATTAATCTTCATTTCTCTGATAAAGGAGCAAACCTAGAAAATCAAAGATGGTACATGTAAATGGATCAAACGCACGCTGGAGAGAGAGAGAGAGAGAGAGAGAGAGAGAGAGAGAGAGAGAGAGAGAGAGAGAGAGAGAGAGGCATTATGATACCTTTTCCGTAATTTTAAATGTATGAATAAACTTTATTAAGAGATAAAGTTTTTACAGCGAAACTAATTTTTACATTTTCTGTAACCAGAAAAATACAAAAAGTCGTATGAAATAATTAAAAGATTCACGTAGTCTTTCAATGCTAAAATTGTGTTTGAAAAGAGATTCTTTAATTGTCAAGTAAATAAAATTTCTTTTTAATATTCCTCCTTATAATATTTGCTTAAAGAATGATATTCTACTTGTTTTTAGAAATCAAACCATGCATCAGGTTTAAATACTCTTTAATAGGAAAAATTAATTTTACCTTCATTTCAACTTTTAGCTTGTATAAGTTTGGCAAATCCTATTTAACAATGAAAGGGGAGGAAATTTTTATACCCCCCCCCCAAAAAAAAAAGAACATTACATGTAAGTTAAATCCAAACAAAAAAATTAATGAAAAGCAAAAATATAAATAAAACTCTATATCTTTCAATAATACTGAAAAAGGCTCTAGATAAAATATTGAAATGAAGTTAAGCCTTCAAACAAGTACTATCATATCATAATTTACTTCACCATGATTAAAGCATACTTTAAATGTTGGTGGGGGCATACTTGAAAGTATTGTGGCAAAGTAACAGTTGAAAATTAGTAGAATTGTAGAATATTTTAAGCTTATTTTTAGTCCCACCTTATAGAAAAATAAAGGTAGGATAGGTTTTTTTGTTGTTGCTTTAGTTGATAATCCACTTCCTCCTAAATAAGTAAGGGGGTGGGGAGAGTATAACACCTAAAATATGCTCTGTAAAGCTATGGGCCAGTGTAAAATACACATTCTAATGCAAAAACTATACATGTAGACATAACCTTTTGATTTAGCACATAGTATTAATTACATTTCTTAATTCTTGTTTTACTCCATCCTTTTTACTCAGTTCTGAGTATATTTTTCTTAGAATTTAATATGAAAATCGGAACAAACATTTCATTTTTGTAACGTCTTCTTTATACTGTATCATAATATGAAAAGTTAATTGAAGACCATTTCTTTTTATGTCCCCGTAATCGAAGATTCGGGGGTATATAGTTTTATCGTGTCCGTCTGTATGTCTAGCTGTCTATCTGGCGGTCTGTTTGTCCGCAAAAACTTTAACCTTGACCATAACTTTTCATTTATTGGAGCTATGACTTTCATATTTAATATGTGCATTCCTTGTGACAAGACCTTACTTTGGGTACTACCAAATTTGAACTTTTGACCCTTACCTTGGAGTTTGTCCCATTTTACACAAAAATGCCAAATTTTTACTTTGGCAATAACTTTTAAACGGTAGATACTAGTACTCTCATACTTCACATAATTATGTATTTTTCTTTTGGCATCATCTTTCATTGGATGCTATTGACCTTTGACCTTTTGACCTTGACCTTGGAGATTTCCTTACTTATAAAAAATTTTAACCTTGGCCATAACTTTTGAACGGTAAGGGCTATGGTTTTCATACTTCACATATGTAATCCTTGTTACATTAAACCTTTCTTAAGAAACCATCAACTTTGACCCTTTGACCTTTGAGTTTGACCTACTTTTCAAAAACTTATCCTTAGCTATTACTTTTGAACAAGTGGTGCTAGGGCTTTCCTATTTTGCAATTGTTTTTCTTGTGAGAAGACCCTACTTTGGGTACCAATATATTTAAATTGCATTTAAGAAAAGTTTAATCTTTGCTGTGTTGCCATACAGGGGCACAGCTGTTTCAAAAACACATCTTTTTATATATAAGAGCAGTTGCGGATAAGAGATGGATACCCCAAAGTGTAACAGACGGACGGACGGACATCCCGATCACTATATACCCTCCTGCTTTTCAAGCGAAGGATATAATAATATATAATACTGCTGATTTTTTCTGTCAGTACGATGATTTCCACCATCGAAAAACAATGTTTACCTAACCCTTTAGGCTCGATAAATCTTTAACTCCTTTAGATTCTGAATCATCGCATTGACCTTAAAATATAGCTATAATTGTATAATGTTATGAGATCAACATATCATCAATTTATTCCCAATTAGCTCAGGTGAGCATTTTGGCCAATATGCTTCTTCATCTAATTTTCCCCCCTAAAAATTTCAGCTTTAATCCACAGGGAGTCATTTTTCTACGGGGGTCATATTTCTTCACGTGGGTTCTGCAAATTTTTAGGGTGGTGACACTTTTTCTACGGGCAAAAGGTTCATTTTTCGACGTCGAATAATGACCGGGGGACATTTTTCCCTTTCAAAAAATGACCCCCGGTCATTATTCGATGGGGGTCATTTATTCGTCTTTACACCGGAAAAACAAAGGTTGTATCTACCGTTTCATAATTTTTTGTGTATGTGGAGGTCACGCCACTTTTATTTTAAGCTTGAAACTCTTTAACTTGTAAACTGGGGCATGCAAAGGTGAAAGATATGTTCTAACAACTTTTTAAAACGATTGCATAAAACTTTTTGGTCTACTTACATTTATTCCTGGGTACTTGAGACCATGGTAACTTATTCAACTTATTCTGCTTACGCGTACATAGGGAGGAAGAGGTACATTGTATTTGGCAATATTTTTGTTATGGGGCATACTGAAATTTTTTTACTTTTATTTTTTCTATAAAAATAGATTTTTTAGGTTCTGAAACTTGTAATTTTCTGAAACCTTATACTTTGAGGAATTGAACAAAATTTACTCGGGTCATGCAAAAATTCTGCGCTTGTCAGATTTCCCCGTTGTGCATTACGGTGTCTCTTTAACTATTAAAATGTCTTTCTTTGGTTTTGTCATCCTCAGAGAAAATGTATGCAAAATAAAAGTAAATTGTCACCCCCCAAAAATATATTAAAAATTAAATGCGGTCTTTACAAGATGTGAAAATTTGTGAGTTTTAAAAGAAGCAGTTGTCGAAGATTTCTTTAAAAAGTTATTTTTCTTTTTATGCTTATCATGAAGTGTCAGAACGTTAAATAAAAATAAATTTAAATTATGCTGACTTTTCGACAAGTTTGGTGATTTTGAATATGCTAGAAGTTCTTTGACATTTTTCTAGAAGTTCTTTGGCATTTTTGAGAATCAACAATTTACAATATTTGTCTTATGTAAACAAAGAATTTCTGATTGATGGGGGACTTGAATTACATATGATAATGTGATTGCGAAATAGCGTGTATAAGTACATTCCTGAGTAGAAATATATTCGTAACCTAAAAACTCAAAATTTAAAGGAGTTTAGATAAATATTTTATTTTTTTTCCATTTAAAAGAACTTAGAAATATATATATGTAAAATTAAAAATTTAGATAAAATTTTAAAAAGTGTTTGATATAAATCAAAGAATAAAAAACTCCGAAAAATATTCAACATATTTGAAAAAAAAGAAAGTTTCAAGGTGTATATCCGATAGATTAAGAACTTAGAACTTTAAAACAATAAGAATATCAAAACAATGTATCCGGTTTATTTTGCTTTTTTAATCAAATTTCATAATCTTCTAGATTAAGGCGTTGAAATTGTATGTTTTTATAAAAATGTATATTTCAACTAAAACTCCGAAGAAATCACATTATATTATCGGTTGATTTTTTTAAATAATTCTGTTTATATGATGTCTGTTCGAAAAACAACTTAGCGAATGTAAAAATACAATTATGTTTCCTAGCATATTCAATTAGTCAAAAATGAAAAACTTCATCTGATTTTCAAAATAATTCTTTTGAGGTTTTGTAGAAAAAAATTCCCCGAAAAGCATTTATTAAATCAAATTATTAAAAAATATCATATAATGAACAAATAAAGACACTAAAATAGATTGAAAAATTAATTATTATTTTGAAATTTTCATTCCTCCTTGTGTAGTGTAGCTAAATCAGTCTAGAGCTCCTAGCTTGTTTTTTTCTGATGATTATTGGTAAAGATTCATGTTTTGTAATGCACCTTTTTAAGGAATTGTTGTAGGATATATGAAAAAATCAGTCTTTTTTGTATTTTTCAAACATTTTCCCTGACCTTTCTAAGTAATTAAGCACTCATTTAATACACACAATCCTGTCGTTTAATAACGAAAAACGTAAACTGAAGATTTCTTCTGGTCGATTTTCATTAAACACTAACAAAAACTGCTATCTGGACTTAGAGAGAAAAATATTTCATATAAAGGTGTGCTTATTGAGACTTTTTCATTCATTTATAACATAGTATGGAACGCCGTCACTGCCTTATAGCAGAACACTACTATTGCATTGTGTCAACCTTCCATTACATTATGTCCACTCTTTATGACATTAACCCACACTACTATTGCATTGTGTCAACCTTCCATTACATTATGTCAACTCTTTATGACATTTACACATACTACAATTATATTTCGTCAACTTGCATTTCGTTATGTTTACTTTTCATGCGATCGTAGTTTTTATTAACTGATGTGAAAAGCTCATGCCATACTGTGCGCACTCTTCTACATTATGTCGATTCACTATTACGTTATGCGAACACGGGTATCCTCGGCCTTTATATGAGCATAACGTATTTTCCGCGTTCCGCAAGCACTAAAAATGGCGGGAGAAAAACTGTCGTAGTGGAGATTCTCAGCGATTTGGGAATGACATCTTTAAATAAAACTTTAAGCGACAAATGATTGACGTGCAAAGCCTTAACTCTGCGACTGTGAATTAAAGCCACGTCGAAATTCAGTGGTGTTTACTTTAATCTCATAATTAAATAAATCAAATATTATGAGTTGTGCAGCAATCATTTTTTTTCTTTTTATTTTGATTCTTTTTTTTTAATAAAAGTCTTAAACTTTGAAGGACATTGCATTAGTTTCACAATAAGCTTAGCTAAATTAAGTTGAAAACTTTTTTCTATAAAACTATAAAGCCTGAGAGCTTCTCCGCTTTCCGCCCTTGGTCTCCAACCATATACCGTCCCCCTTGTTTCAAGATTCCCATATCTGTCACTGATATGTGCCCATGCATGCTTAAAAGCTTACTAAGGCATATTCAATTGATTTAGATGAGCGACTGGTAGATTTTTGTAATAGAATTCTGGCCCTGGAATGATTAAAAAAAATTACTAACTCTAGTGACGTAGTATCTTTTTTTGAAAGAGGAGGTCAGCCAGAAAAAAAATCATTTACCCGAAAAAACTTGACAAGCCAAGAAAAAAAAGCCCAAGCCCGAAAATCCTATTTCGGGGAGAGGGGTCCAACTTCGATCAGTCCTATTTTTTTCCAGATATATTACAATACCCTTAGTGGATTATACTTCAACAAAAAGTGGGGGTGGGGGCTGTACAGTTTCAATGAACATTACATTTTCTATAGTAAAGTTATGTCTGAGAAAAGAGGGGGGGGGGGTGTGATATTATGTGCCTGTAATTTATCCTAATCAATCAGGACCCCCCCCCCCCCTTCTTACCAGTCATTAAATCACAGTCGTCAACATTCATTATATACTAGATATACAGCTTTTAGATAATGTAAATGTTTTTTAACATCAGGTAATGAACTTTTGGAATCAACACGATAAAGAGTTAACACAATATAAAGATATTTTTAAATCACGTAAGAAAGAGTTGACATAACGTAATTACATATCCACATCACGGAATGGAGTTTTGACATAATGTAATAAAGTATTGATATAATATAAAGATATGTTCACATTATGTTATACACTTTTTACACCACGTAATAAAGCACTGACATAAAGGTAAGATGTGTTCACCTCATATTATGATGCCTTCGCCGTAAAATAAAGATAAATCCAGATCACGTAATAATGCTTTGATATAATAGAAATATACACTCTCAAAAAGGAATGGGCTTTTGACTTTGTGTAATGATAAGTTTAATTATAAAACACAATTTACTTGAGTAATGCAGTTTTGACCTCACATTTTAAAGAAATGAAATGATGTAGAGAGAAATTCATTTCATGCAAGAAAGTTTTAACACAATGTAAACACATTATCACTTCATATAATGAATTTTTTACTTCAAGTTATGAAGTGCTGACATAATGAAAGGATGTATTTACTTCATGTAATGCAGCATTGACATGATGCTAAGATATATTTACATCATCTCATAAGAAATGGACATAACGTAAAGATATGTTCACATCACGTAATGATAAATTGACATAATAAATGCATAGTTGTATGCTATAAGGCAGTGATGGCGTTCCATACATAGGGTACATGCTTTATTTCCGCAGGAAAAATGTTCAAAGACAATGGACTATTTATAAGCAGAAATTACTGCTGTTTACTAATATTGGGAAAATAAATGAAAATGATGAATTCAATTACTTATTCTTGGTCATATATAATGCTGAACATGTTTTAATCTTTTACAAAACGTCTAATCAATTGTAAATAACAATTTTAATAATCTTACTTCTAAAAAAACTACCCTATAAGTGTAGGTCTTTAGTGTGCAGTGTTTAGAGCTTCGTTAAGTTTTTAGGCTGAATATAAAACGCCGGTGTGTACTTAAGTACCAAATTGCTATTTCGCAATGCTAGTATCATGCACTGTCAAATGTAACATGTCCCGGATGATACGTGTATTTTATTGCCATTTTATTTTCAAAAACCGCTTAATTCTGTCAGAATGTCGTATATATGAATAATTACTAAAAATGTCCATGGCAAAATACTGTTGCTTTGACTGTTCAAAACTGAAATTCTCAATGGTTTTCTGCAGAGTTAGTTTGCTTAAAATTATTTTCAGTTGGGTTTCGTGGTACAGTACTCAGAGATTGCTCCAAAGTAGCGTTTTAAGAATATGTTCCTTTATCGCAGGTACGAATCCTGATGGGTTCTTTATAGAAGACTGTAAAACCTAGTTTCCGTACTAGTTGTACTGGCACGAAAAGGATCCCTTACTGCTCACAGGCCACACGTTGCAAGTAAAGGTCTAATGAAAAATATGCAGATAACAAACAGTATTTCAGATCAAAAGTCCATAAAACAATACAAAATAGGAGAAGAAACACAAAACAACAGAGGTGGGATCAGGTGCCATGGAGGAGTTAGCATACCTTGCTGACCGGTCACACCCGCCGTGTGCTCCTTGTCATGATTGGGAGATAACAGAAAAATCTGTCGTCAATTCAGTGTTTAAATAATGGACTAAAAATTAGTATGAAAAGCGTCAGTCAGCATTTGACTTAATGATAAATTGTATTTGCTGAAAAAGTCATTGTATCGACCATAGAACTTACTAAATGATGAACGGGACTGCTCGTATTATTGTGTCAATAATTTACCTCGTTGTAGAAATTGTTCATACGTAGAGCATGCTATTCCGTATCTAATCAACTGAGATATGATAAACGTGATGAATTTAACTTTTCTATCGTCAACTTCCCTTACTTATTCAGCAATATAACTTCATCACCTGCATACGGAGTATATGTATCTCAGTTGATTCGATACGCAAGAGCATGCTCTACGTATGAACAATTCTGAAACTGACAAGCAAGTTGATGAAACAAGAATATCAGCAGTCTCGTTTAAAGTCATCATTTGGTTACTTTTTATGGTCGATACAATGACCTCGTCAGCAAACACAATTTATCATTGAGTCAAATGCTGAATCTAAATTGCAATACATATAACGAGAGAAGAAAGAAGAAAGAAAGAAAGAAAGAAAGAAAGAGGAAAGTACAGTTTTGGATTTATTGTGCCCTAAACATTTCATGTTCTTAAAAAGCTATGAAATGGCTTAATATGAGTTGAGTTGATGAGTATGATAAATAAAGAATATGGTATTAAGGAGGAAGATCAAGGGAATAAGATATCATTAAATTGGTTTATTTCTGGGTATTATGCAGAAAAACCTCGAAATGGCTCAATTTTTTGGTTATTTCTCCTTAGAAACTTTTGTCCTTAGTCGTCGCCCAATTAAATTTTTGGATATATTGTGTTAAATGATTTGAAAAATCACATATCAGAGAATCTTTATGGGCAAAATATGTGCTATATGTTTTTTCTGAAAGAAAATTCTACTGGAAATAGGTCCTATCTGAAACTTTTAAAGAAAATACGGGAAATGCACAAGTTTATGACGTACAATCAGAATTTAGAAGGTACTATTAAAAAATTTTTTTTAGTGTTTTCACTGAATGGAAGCTCAATAAATTCGGCTTAATAAAACATATGGAGATAACGGACAGTATTCAAGATCAAAAGTCTATTAAACAATACAAAATAGGAATAATTAATTTCTTCTTTTATATATTGAAACTTTTTTTCAATTATAAGTTTTAAAATTCTATTTTCAAAGAATGTCATATGGATCTAAATTTTATTTTTATTCTTTATCTCAACCTGCCATACATGTAGTATATCCTTATTTATTTGACCAAATTCAGAATAATATTATTACTTTGTACCATTATTTGATAGTATACTGCCTTGTAATTACATTGAGCTGATAAATTCGATCGTATACGTAAGTCACACATCAGGACCGGAGACGGAATGTACCTTGCAGTCACATGGATTCATTTTGCATTTAGATTTTAATTATAACATTTGAAATACCAAATGTAAAATTGGCAATGAATAGGTTTTAGAAGCATAATCGTAGCACCTGATGTTTATGTTTTTATCATGTTTTTTACATGGCTTATAATTTTTCTGTCTTTTGAAAGAAACAGTGCTTTCTGACCTCCAAAGTCTGCAGTTTTCCCACAATGCTACTTGAAATTGTTAAATAAAAATTAAAGTGCTCATATTTTTTCAGTATTTCGCAACGTTGATGGAATAACTGTCAGCAAGGCAGTCATTGTTTCTTAATGAATCGACACGATGTTCTTTTGCACTTATAATGACCTTCAGCTAAAAATATACATATAAAAGGTTTGGGGAGAATTTCTGTTCTAAGGAGTTGTTGCAATATCAGAGAACATGGCTTGCATAAAGCTTTTTCTAGACATTTTACTTGTCTTTTGCTTATGCTATGTAGTTAATTGTTTTGGGTTTAACTTTGAAAACTCGTGCAAATGGTCACCTGGTGGCAATCTTGGCTGTTCTTTTACGGTCAGTAAACACTGGAACTTCATTGAATTCAGGCAGTGGCTAGATGAGATCATGGACCCCCTTGAAAGTGTGTCTCTGAAGATAAATTGTAAAGATGGTGGAGCGGTTTTCATACCATGGTCAATGAAAGCACGTAATCTGGAAAAGGTAAACATTACAAACTGTATTCTCGACGGAACTTTTTCTGAATATACAGAAGAATTGAAAATACCGGATTCACTTAAAGATTTGTTTCTGGCAAACTGTGTTCTTAGGCAGACTTTTCGTGAAATAATTCAAAAGACGAAAAGTAAGCCAAGTAAAACCACGTATTGTGGACAAGAATCGTTAGAACGTTCCGTAGAAAGAAACATTTCGTATATATTTACTGATGATATATTAAATAGTTTTCCTATTGAAATGATGATGAACTCCCCAGATAGCATGACTATGTTGGGCCAACATTTGTTAAAGGTTGTATGGTTGGCGTTGGGGGAACAACGTTGGGCCAACGTTGGACCAATGTTACCAAGTCAACCTTCTCGACCATGATGGAATTCCTATGTTGGCCCAACGTTGGTCCAACGCAAGCAACTTCCATTAACTTTAGTTTCGAAAGAAGGAAGGATCATGGCGTTGGCCCAACGTTGGACCAATGTTTGTAATACACCCTTAAGGAAAGTGTATTTACAAGTTGGTAGTAGTATGTTGGCCCAACGTTGGCCCATTGTTTGTAATACACCCTTAAAGAAAGTGCCTTATCAAGTTTGTACTAGTATGTTGGCCCAACGTTGGCACAGTATTTGTAATACATCCTTTAAGAAAGTGCCTTATCAAGTTGGTAGTAATATGTTGGCCCAACGTTGGCCCATTGTTTGTAATACACCCTTAAAGAACGTGTCCTATCAAGTTGGTAGTAGTATGTTGGCCCAACGTTGGCCCATTGTTTGTAATACACCCTTAAAGAACGTGTCCTATCAAGTTGGTAGTAGTATGTTGGCCCAACGTTGGCACAATATTTGTAATACACACAAGTGTTATTTTGCTTAGGTCTTTCAAAGATGGGATATTTATATTGGGCCAACGTTGGCCAAATTATTACTAGTATACTGCCAACTAATTGATGGTGTCAATTTTATAATTAGCTGCTGAGCTTTACGTTGGGACAACGTTGGCACATTCTAAAATAATTAAGAGGACTTTCTATGTCCATGCTTATCATTGGATGACATGATATTTTCAACATTTTAACTTTGCACTTAAGTGATCAAGCACCAAAGAGTGTTTTATGCTATTTTTTGAATTGTGTATATGCTTATTTATTTGTAATAACCCAGATAGCAGAACACCGTTGGCCCAATCTTACATTATGGTTCTATTATCTATGTTGGGTTACCTTGATTGGGCCAACAATGGCCCAACATGGAATATTGATAGCTGGTTATGTATAATAGTGCGCTAATGTTGGGCTAACTGTTGGCATTATATCGTAAAATTATTACAGTATCATGAGAGAAAATATTTGTTTGGGGACTGGCATCGGCCCCACGTTGGTCCAATATACCATGAATCTGACTGAGCATCATGGGTAGACAACAACCGGGCTACTTGTAATATCCGCGCCATTTTTAGTCTGACACGAGCGTAATGAGACTGATACCTTGCATATCTGCATCCACTTTGTAAGTATTAATAATATGTTTGCCTCGGCACAGCTGAATTAACGTCTAGTTTTTAAACGATATCATGTACAAATCTGTGTAAATCAGACACGGGGAAGTGCAGAGGCCAGGTGCTGTTGGGTCAACACTGTACAGATAGCATGCTAACATTGGGCCAACGTTGGGCCAATGTAATCGGTTACATCGGGCAAAAGTTGGCAAATGGCATTGACCCAATTTAAGTTTGCTCATCGGCCCAATGTTGGCCCGATATGTTGGGTCAACGTTGGCCCAATATAGAGTGTTATTTTCACAGATATTGGCCCAATGTTGCGCCAACATTGGCCCAATGAATGCGACATTGTTGGCGAAACGTCAACAAGAATATTGGGCCGATGTTGGCAAATGACGTTAGCCCAGTGTCATTTTGCTCCTTTGTCCAATGTTAGCCCGATATATTGGACCAACATTGGGCCAATGTGTATAAACATTTAATTGTTAAAAATCTGTATATTAACAATCTGATCGTCTCTACAATCAGAAATAAATCTACAACCAATCCTTCTTGAAAAATCAAGCTAGCTAAAATAAATTTAAAATTCTTATAATTTATCAAAACAAAATAAATTATCAGTGATTAAATTTTTTGTTTCTATACAAGAAAAATAAATGAAAGTATAAAAATGTGTTTTGATACAGTTAAAACAATAAATAATTTGCTCCTTATTTAAATTGAAACTTGTGTCTAGTAGAATACATTTCCGAAGTCTACCACTTAATTTACTTATATACACTTAACGTCGAGTACATGATCAAACATTTTGAAAATGTTGAACTTGCTGAAGTTAAAACAAAATTTATTCAGTACTAAAAATATAAATTGGGTTCTTTCATTTAAAATTTGTTCAGTGTAACAACAAATTTTCAATACATGTATTTTATATGGGGCAACATTGAATCAAAATTGTTGTGATGATGATTATCAAGCATATAAATATTATGCATAAATGCCTTCATCACGCAAGCTAATCACTTAATCACACCATGAAACAAAAAAGACGGTTATTCCTTAATTTACAGCTTAAACATATAGTGATATACTTGTAAATTTAATCGTATGTTTACTCTTTACTGAGAAAAGTAACAAATGTATTATAAGTACCAAATATTACAATTTTAGTGCTACTGGAGATTCTAAAAAGACATGGAGAACACAATCAAAGAATGGCTAAGGTATGCCAAGGACAGGGATTGGGGGGAGAAACGGACAGAGAAGAAAAGAAGGGGGAGGAGGAGACTCGGGAAGAGGAAATGGAGACTTAGGAGAGGGATCAGATGGAAAGCGGCAGTGCCTAACTTTTTTCTGTAATATAGTGTGACATACCTGTAGTTCTACCCTTTTTTGTGTCTGTTTGTCGGTTACAAACACGATGCAGATGCCAGAAACATTTTTTTGTGTAAGTAAACAAAATGACGGGATTCATTTTAGTATTATTTTAAGAACAGGAGGGCTTTGTTTATTTGTTAGACGTGCTTATTGATACCTGTAATTTACTGAACTTGTGCATAATTTACATCAGAGAGGGAGTACACAGTCATGTACATGTAACCCTACATGTATCGCTTGAAGTGAGCATCAACTTTTAATTCTTTATTAATGTTTTCTTCATGCACTGAACAATAAAATTATAGTATGTTATAATTTAATTTTATATTTTGATTTCTTTTTCCTCAGTTTTTTAATTATGTAGAGCTACTTACAATGCAATACTTGTTGATTGCAATTCTATGAGATATTAAGAATATGTATTAAACTATTAATCTAGCATATATAGCATACAAGATAGTATTAAAGGGCTTTTACCATTAAACTGTACTACAAAACTAGTATAACCTTATTGTATATATTTGTTTGTCAATTTTGAGGACAAATGGCCAACCAGTGAAGAGCAAATGAGTTGTCATGATGGAGAGCCAATAAGATACAAACCAACGTTGGCCCAAAAATGATGTTTTCCTAATATTGAAAGAATAAGTGGCCCAACAATGGCTCAATGATATCCGTTCGTTGGTCCAACAATAAGCCAACAAGTTGGTCTGATTAAGGGCCGATGAGCAAATTACCGTTGGCCCAACATTAATTGCTTACAATGGCCCAACTGTACAAAAATGACGTTTGCCCAACATTGAAAAAATACATTGGCCCAACCGTGGCCCAATATTAACTGTTACATTGGCCCAACAATAAGCCAACAAGTTGGTTTGATTAAGGGCCGATGAGCAAATTACCGTTGGCCCAACATTAGTTGCTTACAATGGCCCAATTGTACAAAAATGACGTTTGCCCAATATTAAAATAATACATTGGCCTAACAGTGGCCCAATATTAACTGTTACATTGGCCCAACAATAAGCCAACAAGTTGGTTTGATTAAGGGCCGATGAGCAAATTACCGATGGCCCAATGTTGAATTCAAACAGTGGCCCAACATAAGGAGCGTTGTTGGCCCAACAAAGGTCCAATAACATCCAGCTATCTGGGTCACTCATGTCCAATGAGGATAGATTAAAATCGTACAATTTTCGATGCTTTTACAATAATCTTATCTATTGGGAAAAATCGATAAGCAAAAGACGTCCGAAAGATTTCTTTGAGAATAGAAGTGAGGATTCTCATTACCCAAAACTTACCACCCTCAACTTGAGTTTAAATGGTTTATACCAAGTACCAGGAGATCTCAAAAAATGGCATGACATTTTCCCGGCATTAGAGTACCTTGATCTTTCAAAGAACAAGCTTCAAACGTTTTCATTTGATGTTCCATCAGAATCCAGCAGAAAACGGGCACTTTACATCAACCTCCAAAATAACAACATTACAGCGGAACCAAATGATTTTAAGTTGTATCCATTTCGAAGCATACCGATTTATGTTGATCTTCTCGGAAATCCAGCGTTTAACGTAGCTTTATGAGCGGAAGAAACAAGGACATAAATGTTTGGAGCGTTACCAAATGTCTTTTTATAGCCCTGACCTTAATATACCTACATATAACCAGAGAAATTTTTCATCGATGGTTATTGAAATATATTCCAGATTTTAATTAAAATTATCTAATTTATTGTATGGTATTTGTTTATTGAAATAAAATCCTAATATTGCAGTATGCTTAACATTGCATTCACTAGTTTATATTAGTATTGATAAGTATTTTGAGCTATTCTTTGCAATTATACACATAATATATATAACATATTTGATTGCAACTTTGCTTTATTAATATCAACAAAATTTGATACGAGGTGACAATTCTTGGAATTGAAATTAGAATTCTTGAATATGATATTCTCTATTAAGTGAACATGCCATTCTTAAAACTAAAACTGACCATAATCTTCATTTATACATTATATGGACTTACATAACAAATACTTGGCCGTGCTAAAAAAAAAGTTATAGAAATATAACAAATTGACTAGTTGTGATTATTTATTCGATGTTCAGAAAAAAACCCACTCTTTTTACTATCCATATTTTTAGAAACAATTTATTCCTCTTCTTTATGCAAACCCGCCCACTGACAAGGACAGAAGCTCGCGATCTAAATGCATACTAGGCCTTCTTAGCTCCTGGCCTTTCGATTGGCGAAATATACATTTCGATTGAATTATCAAAAAATCAGCTCATCATTTTCAAACAGTGATCACAAAGAAAACTACCTCGTTTTGATTCATTATTCGATGTTCAGAAAAAAACCCTACTATTCTATTATCCATAGTCAAAAAAACAATTCAAATTGCAGCGAAATAATCATCCTCGATCTTCACTTATCTTTACGTTTTAATAATAAAATGTTGTCGAAAAGCTTAGACGGCTTCCACAAGATTTAGAGTAATAGCTTGAACCTTAGATATTTCATCATATACGATTTGATGTCAATGAAAACTTATTGAAAATTTCACGATCAACAACTCTCGTAAATGTTCGAAAATTCCTTCTTTCGTTTTCGATAATTTACACAAAAATAGCAAAATAAGAGTAAGATGGTAGGACACGTTTCATGGGTGGATCTATGTTACCGCATGAAAAGACATATATGTCCGTTGATAATGAATCTTTTTATCGAAATTTTCAATTATAATTTGATTTTTGAAAATATTCAGAATGTATTAATTTATTCAATGAATTTTCATTCATTCTTAAATTTGGCCAAGATGTCTCGACAAAACTATGGGAAAGTAAAAATTGAACATTGTACCTTGATAAATAAAGTATATCCTAAAATTGTTTCGATAAATCTAATACTGCAGGTCATTGTGCCATTTTTAGTTAATGAGAAAAATAAAAGATTCACCGTATCGGTTATTTTTTCATATAATATATAATGATAAGAATATACGTAAGAAAAAAAAGGTTGGCAGATGGAACCAATGTTAAGCTTCGTGCATGTATCCTCTGTTGATCGGTCACAGCCGTCGTGAGCCCTATACTTTGATTAAGCAGATGGAACATTCCATAGCCGAAAGGACAAGATAGACTTGTATTCCTTTTTGGCCCCTTGTTTGGTGTTTCGATGCAACAGTTCTTTTGTCCCCCATGCCACGAAATGGATTACTGGATAGAAAGAGGTCACAGGAAGTTCAGATGATATGTCTATTTCCGAATTTATACATTTCGTATGCAAATTTCTACTGATTTCATAGCGTATGAAAAATCATTATTTTTCATGGGGGTTTAATTTGCTTTGTTTTCAAGTTATGAAGAAATTTACGAATTCATGACTACCACGAAATGTAAAATATAATAAGCATTACTACTCAACACTTCTCCAACCACGAAATCAAATCCCCACATATCAATAAGTTTTTCTCAAACTTTTGTTTCAGAAACGTAGAGCAAAATCTTGCCTATCTACCAAACTTTATAATTCACACATTAGCCTAGCATCCTCTTGTGGCCTCCGTGTAAGCTATGGATCAAAATTAGTACTGGTTTTAAAACAAGCATCATTTTAAGGTATCCGTTCCATAAAAGGACAATTTTCTAGCTTTAAATATCCATCCTATATTAAATACTCTGAAACTAATTCAAAGCAGTTAAGAGAAGAAAAAGATTTACCAGGAGAAATTTTCAAAAATATAATTACCTGAGAAGTAATAATTGATTAAGAATGAATTGAGGTCTATGGGGAAATGCAAATTTTTAAAAATAAAATCTTGATACTATCAATATCAAAAAATGTTATGGTGGAAAGATGCATATAATCATTAAGAAGAGAACAACGATTAGAATAAAATTTTTCACCCGATATATTTTTTTCAAATGAATTTTATTGACTTAAAGCAAAGGGGGATAACTCTTCAAGGACATGTCAAGGTAAAACATTAGGACATATTCTGCTCTTGCATATTGAGACTAAAACATGAAGATTATGTCTACATATACTGAGTATTCAGCCAATATATATCTGTTATGCATTCAAATTCATTAAATCTGAGGTTATTATGGATCGGATACCTTACGTCCCTAACTAGAAACAACCACAATTTTAAACAGTGATCCGATTTTCACATTAAATAAGGGGCCAGATGCGGTCGCTACCATATACCTTTTCTTTTTGCATATTTGTATTTTTGACAATTTTAGATAAATTTCTCGTCGCTGAAATACGAGGGGTGATCAAAAAGTTCGCGGACTATCTCTATATTTACAACACCACAATTCAGATTAGAATGAAATTTGGCACACATATGGTCATACAGATGTTCTATAAATAGTTCATGTTGTATTATGTTTTGCTAAATGCTTGTGATGTAATGATGTGAAAATGACATCAATATGTAGAACATTTGTGACAATAAATAGTTCAGTTGTACAAGCTGTGAAGTTAAATGTTTATCTTCAAATCTGGAAGATTTTGCAGTAGTATATAATAATTTGTACACGGTTGATGAAGACTAAAAACGTGCCAAAATTCAATCATTAACTGGAATGATTGTTTTCCTGAAGGAACGGAGGTGGTAAAAATTTATGGTAATTCTGTGGCCCAGTGAAAGCAAGCTAGGGAAGGGATGTTTTAAACAATAAAATGCTTTCTTTGTTTGTTCTTCCTGGAATTAACGGAAGCAGCTGTTGCAGAAAAAATACATAACCCGTGTAAGCGGGTTATGTAAATTTTTTCTGCAATAGCTTCGACCGTTAATTCCAATAATAACAAACAAAGAAAGACATTTTATTGTTTATATTTATGTTTGTTTAAATAATCATTTAAAGTAGGATTAATAACATTAATTATTGTATGAATGATGCGAACGTCTTTATACGTTTCATTGATGGCACAGCCACTGATCAAGAAATTTGAACAGGCGACATGCCTTATGTAGTTCATGCAGTGATTAACGCAATGGGTTTTCTCAAGAAATAAAGGAGAAAATATTCAGTGGATGTAAATATTCTTTTGTTAAGCAGTTTCTCATAAAAAATCATAAAATATTGTTTACTTAAAACTTTAACTTTTAACTTAAAACATATTAGATATAAAATAATGAAACGTTTGAAGATAACGAACAGTATTCGAGATCAAAAGTCCATAAAACAATAAAAAATAGGAGCAGAGCAAAAACGGACCTCCAAAACAGAGCTAGAACTGTTTGAATATTTGAGTAGCTTCCCTTTACATTTACGAACTTACCGGGAAAATAATTATTCCCATTGGGAATATAGCAAAATATGATAACACAACAGGTAAGTTTTTTGTGTTAAAAAAGTGTAAGTTATTTTAAAGAAGAATGCTGGTAATGACACGACAATATTTGAGAACGTCGTTTTTTTCGTTAGGCCTAGAGCCATTTAGAATTTCAGCAACGATAACGTTTTTGTGATATATTCATGCGCAATGTTTTTGATGCGTAAATTTAATAGCAAAGTGAAAGAAAGTTTCATTTCATTAATTTAAAATCATAATTAAATGATAAGAAATAAATGTAATATTTTTTCCTTAGATCGATGTATTAAAGAAAAAGATTAGACGGAAAACTTTCTACGCGCACTAATGACGTTTTTTTGTCCATTTTTTTTATGCATCAATCAAAGGAAAAAAATATTACATTCATTTCGTAATATTTACATTTGCTGATGTCTCTCCTTATATGACAATATCAATTAAATTAAATGACATGCAGTTTGGTCACATGATTTTTCTCGCGTTCAGGTTGTGACGTCAAATAACGTCGTAGATCTACGTTATGTTGCATTTCCATATCAAAGTCTAAATAGTGCCTATTTTTCCTTGTAACATGAAAAAATATGAAACTATAAATATAAGAAATAAAATAGTATTTTTAGAGTTTCATTGGGATATGACATGAAGTCGGTACGTGATCAAATATACTATAAGAATTTGATCACGTGACCGAATTGTTGAATTTATAGAGGTATGCACTCCGAGACATGCTGTATGAAAATTAACCTGCAAAGATGTGTCTTTTACGGGTGTTTTTGATAGTTTATAATTTATTTCAGGTATTCAAATTTAGAATAATAACAGTTTGACAGAATTTTTTGAAAGTATGGACCTACCTAAATGAAAAAATTGCCAGTGAAAAACAAACCCCCCTAGACACGTTTTTCTCATTGTTTTTGTTAATAGCAGGTCGTTTTGTCTGGAAAGGATTGGAGACCTATTTGTAAAATGTTCCCTGCTTTTATTAGTTCATAGTGTTTGTCAAATATATATGCAAATTTTCACCGAAAGACGTTCTTTAGAAATAAAAATATACACAACGTCTCAAAATTTACCTTTCAGCCCTAGTATGAAAACAATTAGTTAAAAACGTTTAAAATATGGTATTACTTTGTTAGCACTCATATTAAATGTTATTTCTTGCAATTTCGCGGAATTTCATCTGGTTACGCATTTAAAAGCTGACGACAACGGTAAGGCAATTACATGTATGATCAATTATACAAGTTGTTAGCAATTTAATGCAAGTTACTCCGCTTTGTCAATAAATGTTTATATTTTTCTTGCCTTGCAGGAAAATCTATATTATAGGTAGTGTAACGTGAATCATATATCATTAAAGCGATCTCTGAAAGTAGAAAATTTAATAAAAAAAAGTTTTTGAAAATTGAAAATCCTTTTTTAATTAAGCATTACTTACAGTTTTCTAACACGTTTTATCTCCACACTTTTTCAACATACTTGACTTTTAATAACGGATTGCAATGAACAATTAAGTCTTAGCAGTGGGTTAAGGGTCATTCCTTGTTGCCCTGACAAAGTTTTAGACAAAACACAGGAGAGAATAAAATGTTAAAGTACACGTGTACCTGAATTATGAGTATATAAATTTTGATGATAAATTAGCTCTTTGTTTGAGTAAGTCTGTAGGAGGAATGAGATCATGAGATTAATTGTAAAGGAAAAGTTTAGGGACACCGAATGACCTTCCAAGCTAGTATAGTTCTACTGAAATCTAGCAACATAAGATATAATGTCTTGGAACAAAAATATTAACTTATTACAATATTTTTATATCAGTTGAGTATCATGTATGTTTATCTATTAAACATGCTTTGTGAAAATATAATATTATAATGGATTCAGATCACATTTTTCAATGGTATAAGACTTTACAAAATGAAAAAAAAATGTACATCATTTTGTTTGTAAAAATCAAATTAATATGAAATAGTCTTAATAAGTAACAGCAATCTAGAGGGATGATCTATAGGTGACTTTAATTGTGGAGCAAATCTTATTAAAAACCTTTACTTGAAGAGAATAAAACAATTACTGGGGTCTCCAATTCAACAGATAGATCTACGACGTATAATCATTGAAGAAAAGTTACATGTAATTCTTTAAATTATATGTTTACTATATCTAGTGCGATGAAATGAAATATATGGAGATAACAAACAGAACAGTATTCAAGATAAAAAGTCCTTTAAACAAAACATATCTATTATTTTATTATATACCTAACGTGTATCACTCAATTTTACTGTTGATTTTAGGCAATCACGTGAAGTCGTGATCCGACTTTCCGGATCACCACACTGTGGTTTTCTAAATCCATATCAACACTCTCTGAAACTGATGACGTAGTACGCAGAATCATGACGATAGTTTTCTTGTGCGTCAAAAAGTCCCTTGTTATTATGCTTTATTTTATGAATAAATATTATACAATTGATCTCTAAAGTGTTATTTTGCTATATTTAGCAAGTTATAAGAGAGTATATAATAAATCTACCATTATAACAGTTACTTGATCCGAAGAAAGCGCTGACTTTTACAGTTGACGGCTTACTTTCACACTAGGACAATGTACGGAAGCTTTTACGATATAAATATTTAGCGAAACATTCAATTAAACGAAATTATCGGGTTATTTCAGAGCACAAATAAGCTGCCCTTCATGAAAATGACTACCACCTTACCCTCAACTCCCGGCCTTCACATGTTCATGTTCCTAACACCATACCCATTACCACTACAAAGGTATTCTGATCAATTATCAATTTTGTATCTCCGTATCTGATAAAGTTGTAAACGTCAAAGTAAACCTCAACTGTAAAAGTCAGTGTTTCTCGCAAAAGTCCATTGAATAGTAGCATAACAACACTGAGAACTAAAATTTCTATTGTTATTTTCCCTAGTCGTGTCAACTGCTTATGGGTTTATGCCTCCCAGTTGATTCGATAAGCAAAATCATTTATTGAGAAAGAAGTTAATGGAACAAGAATATCAGTGATACTGTGTATCATTTCAATACACGTAAGTATCTCATATTGCAAGTTCTTTGGTGGTCGATATAATGACTTCTTCCGCAAATACAATCTCTCATGAAGTCGAATCCTTTTCTGTTGTTTTTGTACTTATTGCATGGCTATCATTACACTCTGGACTAGCTACGAACTTTTTCGTTTGCCTTATTATAACGACGAGCACACGACAGGTTGTCAGGACCAAACAAATCGCCTACCGAAAAGTGGGATGAAGTGTAAACAACGGTGTTCACTATCAAATGCCGTATGCAATGAGAAACACAGGTATAAGTGTTCTCTGTCGTCACCTGCGTAAGATGAAGGAATGTCGATCTTGATGATATTTATCTAAATTTACATCTTCTACTGTAGTCACGAACAAATGACTGAAAATGGCATGCATTTCGACCGTGTTAAGGAAGCAAAATTTAAAAAAAAATAATTTTTTTAATATAAATGTATGATACATATGGAGATAACGAACAGTATTCAAGATCAAAAGTCCATAAAACAATAAAGAACTGTAGCAGAGACTAGCAAACACAGACCTCCAAAACATCAGAGGTGGGAACAGGTGCCATGGAGGAGTGAGCATCCCCTGCCGACCGGTCACACCCGCCGTGTGTTCCTTGTTATGATCGGGAAATAACGGAAAAAATCCTTTGTATCGACCATAGAACTTAGAAAATTTGGATTACACTTGTAAAATTAAAAAAGTTATTCTAAAATACAATTGATATATGCAAATGAAGACAATGTTGTTACCTGCTTTGTCAGCAGGAACCAGTACGTACTGATAAAGTAATCTATCTAATTTTATTTCACTTCTGGATTATTGAATACAGAAGGATAGATGGTTTTCACATTGCCCCTCAATCTTTTAATACCAAATTTAACAAAGATCTAATACATTGAAATTTTAATCTATAAAAAGATAGGAAAGTGTCAAGTAATTTCTTTTACACATCTGGCCAATACAATAAACAATTTTTATAAGTTGCCTTTATACACATATATAAAAGTCATAAATAAATAAAATAGATAAATAGATATATTAAATTTTTAAAATAATTACAAGAAATTCTAACCGTCAATCAATATATTAATGCAAAAATGTTTCTTAATAACACGATGGATGTTTTTCTGTTTTTTGAATCAAATGACAAGCAAATTAAAAAAGTAATTTTTAATATAAATGTACGAAACATTTTAGAGATAACGAAAAGTATTCAAGAACAAAAGTCCATAAAACAATACAAAATGACAGTCGGCAACATCGACCTGCAAAACAACAGAGGTGTCAGGTGCCTTGAAGGAGTTGACCTCTCGTGTGTTGTTGTCAACATCGGGAAAAAGACGGAAAAATCCGTTGTTCGACAATAAAATTTGGATTAAAACTTGTAGAATTAAATACAAATTACTGTGAAATCACAAATTTTTGTGATGGGTTAATTTTCGTTGTTTTCGAGGTATGAACTTGACCCACTAATATTTAACCTATGTAAAATACATATAAAACAAACAATATTTTGATGCATGAATTGATATATATTTTTTGAACAGAAATAACATAAAAATTGTTCCGGAAATATGTGATATACAGAAATCTTAAAATACAATTTATATAATGAGCCTTACAAATGAAGACAATTTGTCTTTTTTATGCAATTCCATACAAAATTTTGCGCACATTTTCAACATTGAGTCACAATTTTATAAGATTCTGCCACTTTGCCTTGCAAACATTACTCATGTCACCTATCTGAATATAGATCTATGAAAAAAAATTGCTGATTTCTACATAGAAAAAAGATTATTTGTGTTTTTATACACATATAGAAAAGTGAATAAGTCATAAATAAATAAAATAGATAAATAGATAGATTAAACTTTTAAAATGAAGCAGATCTCATGTTCTTTCAATCAATATACCAGAAAAATTTTCGAATAACCATGGATGTTTTTCTTAAATGTGACAAGGAGTTCACGGCGTGCGGACCGGTCAGCAGGGGATGTTCACTCCTCCTTGATACCTGATCCCACCTCTGATATTTTGGAAGTCCATAATTGCTCTGCTCCTATTTCGTATTGCTTTATGGACTTTTGATTTTGAATACTGTTCGTTATTTCCATATGTTTCATCAAATAACTAAAAAGGTTAAGTCGTTCTCCAACAGTTCGATTCTTCGTAATATACACGGAGGATTTAGTTTAATATGTAGATACGACTGGTTTAGGTTATTTTATTTGAATCCTTTTGTAATAGACTTATTTCCAAAAATAATCCACCCGTAGACCTAAATGATCAATTCCATAAGACTTGTATTCACTTTTGACCAATCTAATCACCACTAAAACTGGAAATCTTACCCCAAGTGATATTACTCTTGCAGTTTGGAACACTTAATATAGAAATTCTTGATTTTTTTTTTATCCCAATGCAGGATGTTTGTCTGTCACATGCTCTATACATAATAAATTTTTCCCTTAACCGATTCCAAATCATATCCAGAAAATGCGATTTCACAAAATTGGTATATCACTGAATGTTCTATATTCTCATGCAAACAGGTTTTCTCTGTTTTTTTTTTTTTTTTTTTTCTGGTTTTTTGTTTTTTTTTTTTTTTTTTTTTTTTTTGTTTTTTTTTTTGTTTGTTCCTATTTTTTGGGGTTTTTTTTTCCAAATTTCAAATAACAAGCCCCAGATGGAAGGCAAATTCCATTTGTTTTTTTTTTAAATCTTAATAAATATTATATGAATGAAATAAGTAAGAGTACCTTCAACAATTTTAAACTGAAGCTAACAATTTTCAAACGTTATGAAGGACGAGGGAAGGAAATTCTGAAAAGAGAATCATGTGTTTTGAAAGGAATCAATTACTTTATATCAGCTGAAATGATTGACTGAATACGGTGTTTGACCTTGATGTGTACAAATTCTGATAGATCGAACAATCATTAATGCACCTTTCAGGTGTGTGTTCCTAATCAGTTGATGAAAGAGTTCCTTCCGCATTAGGATGTTCTATCTTTGTTCTACCTTTTTTATTTCTTCTACGGAAACTTAATCTGACAATGGGTGTTGTATTTTATATCTTCCTACTAAATTTTGAATTGATTTTACGCCGAGAAATATCAACATGATAACGTTAACCTCATCTCTTCTTAAATGATTATCAAATCGGTTCAAGAAAATATTCGATAATATTTCAAACAAAAAAATTAATATTTGCTTTTAAAATTAAGAACAAACAAAACTTTCATGACAAGGCGCATACTGGTTATATTTTTTTTAAAAAGCTGTATGATGATGATTATGTGTTCATGATTTGTAAATCGTAAGCTATCAGGATTGTCCTATTAAAATGGAATTTAAAAAATGGATTAAATATTACTATGCACCATTTGTCTTAAGATTAATATTCTGAAGCTAAAAATGAAACCGTTTTCTCGTGTAGGTGGTTATTTTAAACGTCAAGTTCCTCTCCTGTCAGGACTCTATGACATAATATTATGACAGAGTCAGCTCAACTCCAATCTGTACCTACAGCTGGTGTGAATGTACCTGAAGCCATACACAGCATTTACTATTGTCAATATACGACAATTCAATGTAAATATTTACTGTTATTAATTTTGTGAACTTTAGAAAATAATGCAGCACTGACCGATAACTGAACTGACTGATTCGGTTCAATCAACTTGATACGATAAGTATATATATATAGTCTCGGGTACATATCATTTTTTAAGTGTCATCAATTTTTTTTTTGTAATGCAATATTTCTTCATCATCTTAATTAATAATGAAATGTTTCTTTTATATGTTTGAATACCCTAGTCAACTATTCGCCTGAATTAGGACTATTTTGCATTGCATTTGGAAAATATTGACTTAAAACGGGGCTTTTATATCTTTGTATCCATCGTTTATTTGTCAATAGCAGTGATAATACCTCAGAATTTATAAACATTGTGTTCGTTTATATGAAAAGGCACATTTATAGAATTGTTTGTCAGAATACCTTTCCATTTAGCAGTTTTCCGAATCCTTTCATTTTTTTCTTTTTAAAGTTTTGAAATAAGCTACGAGAAGATGAAAACGCAATGACTTATAAATTTTCCGGCTAAAATATGTTGCTATACTTAAATTTCAGCGATCATTATCAATATTTATCCTTGAATCCATTAAAGTTGCGCTGTTTAGATAGTGTTGTTTCCTTTCCCCTTAGATTTTCTGTCCAGTAATAAGTATACTTAATGAAATTTATTATGCTTGTGTTTTCCCCGCTTTTTGTTGATATATTTACACGATACTTTAATTGTACGCAATATTTTGAAAAGTAAGAACCCACATATCTCTCTCTCCCTCTCCCTCCCTCGTTTCTCTCTTCTATTTCTTAATATACTTTCACAAGATAAAAATAACTAGAATGCGAAAATCCTAATTTGATCTTACCAAAAAAAAAATTATTGATTGATCATCAAACCTAAAAACGATGCTTCAAGTTCTTACATGGCAACTAGATTTTTTTTTATTTTTCTTTAAAACAGAATAAATCTCCTTTGTATTTTTAGAATATGACTTGGCTTATTATTTTAACAGAAAAAAATATAATTTATGTATCCAGTAGATAAGCCAAAGATAAAAATCAGATTATTCCAAGGAATTATTCATACGTGTCGATAAGTATGTGCTGTTGCCATATTAAAACAATTAAAAAAAATATGTAGCATACTTTATTCTAATGATTATAAAAATAACAAATGTTAAAGCAATATGAGCTGCATTGGTAAAAATTTTGTTTTGCTGTTAAAAAGTGATATTATGATAAATTTGTATGTAACTTAAACCTTTATGACCAATTAGACTAAAATTAAGCATGAGAAAGATTTTTATATACAGTCCAATATACAGTTTTATATAAGAAATTATTATTGTACAGGACGACAATAATGTAATTTTGATTCATTCGAAGCTTATAAATAGTTCTTCCATCGCAAATATGAACAACAATAATTTATAATGTTATTTTTTTCTGTCATTGAAATAGTTATTTACAATTTTGCAACAAAAAATTCTGACATCAAAGATGCAGCTCATATTGCTTGAACACTATAAGCAGGAATTAGTCACATTGTAACATGTTTTATCATAAAATAAGATAAAAGATGATCATTTGAATCTAAGTTTAAGTTTGAAAAAAAGCAGTCCCATTTTTCTTTTAGGAGGAAATTCTTCAAAATTAGTTTTGTCATCAGAATTAAATGGAAATTAAAAGTTTCTCATACAACTCGTAAATATGCAATAACCTATCAAAGACTTTATTTACGTTATTCTAAATTACTGTACATTAAAACTTAACCACTTTGCTGTGTACTGGTCACAAAAAACCACAGCGTCAGTCTTTGGTGATTTAGATCTATTGTTTGAATGTTTAGTTTACACCTGGATTGAGGAAGTATTCCTCGCAATAAATAAACATTATTATTAATTTGATTAATCATAACTTTGACTATAAATTCATTATTGGTAAATTTGGTATATAATTGATATCTATGACCAATAATTTCCCCAAAAATATTGAATCGTGAATGATCTTAGGATTTTTCCGGGAGTGATTACATCTATACAAAATTTGTGCATAAAATCAATTAAAATGCTATTGTATTGTAAATAGAACCAAATCGGTCAAAATTGGAAAGTACATGTATAATGAATATAAAGCTCCTTAGATAGTTATCTGACCTTTGAAATGTAATTTACTGAATGGGGGAATTATCAGTGTGACGTATAGTGATCGTGTCAAATTACCCTGAGATGTGGGAGACTACGTCGGTATAGGTAAATTTTCCTTTGTTCCCCACTTTCCAATTAGTGACATGCGCAACGCAGTCACTAAATGACCTCATTTGTAGCATATGTCCCATATATATATCGTCACGGTTGCTGAAATGATCATTTCTGATTTCACGCTACGACACGTTCTTTGAAAAACAAAGACACTGAAAATGCTTCTTTGTCGACAATTTTCTATTATTGCAAGTTTTATTTTTATCTCAGTGTGTCAAAGTTTTAAACTTGACATCAACTCTGAATTCGGAAAAAATTGTGAAACAAACGAGTTAGGAGATAGGAATTGTACTTTTGTCGTGCCAAATAAATGGAGCCTTCTGAAGTTTAGAAAATGGCTTGACAACCTAACTGGAAATGTCAGGAATGTCAATCTTGATCTCACCTGCATTGATGGTGGAATTGTCTTCTTGCCATGGCCTTTCAGAGCCAGGAATCTTCGAAAAATTCACGTGAAAAATTGTTTAATTGATGGCTACTACTCTGAGTACAATATTAATTCAAAATATCCTAACACCGTAAAAGACATGGCTCTCATAGACGTAGCAATCCTAACTGACATCAACCAGTTAATTGAAATAAATCTCAGTGACCCATTGGTGAAATCAAGCACATGTGGACAGGAAACCAACGCTTGGCTTATCCAAAGGAACGTCTCATTTTCATTTGTTCCGACGAAATCAACTCCTTCTTTTAAACTTCTTCAAGAGGGATTCGATTCATTAGCGGAAAAATCTAAATCCCAGCCCTTCACCTGTAACTTTGAAGATCTGCTTTATCTTGAGCATACTGGAAGTAAGAGTATTTCGAAGATTCATTTTGACACAATGACCGACCATTCCGTTTATCCGAGGCTCAAAGTTTTCAACTTTTCCTCAAATTATCTTTTTAGTATCCCCATGCAACTATCAAAATGGTGGAATTATTTTCCTGCTTTGCGATGGCTCGATCTCTCCAACAACGAAATCCAATCCTTTTCCTTTGAGCACCCGGATGTTAATCAGGAATCTTTGTACATTAGTTTAGCAAATAACAACATAACAAGTGTTCCAGCGGACTTACCATCTTATTTAAGTGGGAAAACTTCAGTTTTGATTAATCTTCTAGGTAATCCAATTCACTGCGATTGCCGTGCCATTGCACTAAAGCAGTATCTGAAATTACTTCGTCGAAGGGCTCCTCAGTTCAAAAGTTTGTCCAATGTGATGTGTCATTCTCCAAGTAAACTTGCAGGAAGAAAGGTACGCACTATCAACAAAGTGTGCTGAGTGAATTGTGACTAGAATGTTCAAACTTCTAATTATCCATCATGTAAATCCATTTAAAATCCAGGTGGGCTACACCACCATTTTATATTTTATGTTTTTTTTTATTACGTATACATTTTTGGTTTGTAAATTTTATCAAATCAATAAATATATAACCAACTTATATTTTTATTTTCGATTGTAGACGAACCAATACCTTTGAACTTTAAACTTGCAAGTAACTACCCAAACATATTGGGGATAAAATAAAAAAAATAATGCATATTTTTTTAAAGTTAAAAACGATAATTGTAAAGTAAGTTAATGAATCAAACGTTTCTAAACTTTTATTGATATGCTAAAGGTTTTCCTTAAGAACATAAATTTATGCATTTATGATAGGAAATTAAATAAGAATATGCAAATTTGTATAGATTATGGCTTAAGGAAAATCATACTTGTGTTTCATAAAAACAAAATAACTGTCTGTTTTGGTTTTTCAAAATTTGCACTTATTGTCTTTAAAAAAGAATTGAATGCCATAATCTTTGTAGTGTCAATTGAATGTGGAAACTGTCAATCACTTTTTATTCCTGAATCTAATATAATAGGAAACCCAAAGATTAATGTCATGAGCTAAAAAATTAGAGAAATATTGTAATAAGGTTCATCGTCCTTAGCGTCACTGCAAACCCAATTCTGATTTAAAAACCACACAACACTAATTTGGATTGAACCACTTGTGCAAATGCAAATTGAGTCTACATTCAGTTTCACATTTTAAACAAAAAAATTTAACATCTGTCGTTTATTGATGTTTAAATGATATTTGGCTAAATCGGTAAATTCAGCCTTCTAAATGTATACTCTTCACCTTGCCGTTAATTCATCAAAGCAAAAAAAAAAAAGAATAGAAAAAAAAGAATAGAAAAAAAAAGAAAAAGAAAAAGAAAGAAAGAAAAAAAAAACAGATAGGCTTGATATTCCAAAATAAAGCCTTGTTCACCGTATAAAATCTTAAACGAGATGTCATACATTACGCAAAGGATGCATAAATCACTTTTAACATGAAGGGATGTGCTTCAGAAGCGTTGTATATAAAAGGAAGCTATGTATCTTAAAAATTCTTGAAATCTTAAAAAAATTGTGGAACTGGTTTTCCTCTAAGGTATATTTATTGTATGGTTCATTTTAACTGTATGTGACTAATACTTCAGAAATTTGTTGAAGCAGATATTTTTTTTTTCTTGAAATCCTCCTCTCTGCGATCCATCTTTCGCTACTTTATCAAAAGAACAGTATCGTAATGAGGAACATTTTAGATCTAAGCCTGTAGATACTTAACTAAAAAATTGATGTTGCATTTGATGTTCTTTAGCTACTGAAAAAATCTCATATATCATATAACATTTAATAAGTTTTTATGCAATAAAGTTTGATATTTAATTTCAATATGTTCTCGATAATAGATACGGAATATGAACCCAAGGGTACCCCCAGAAGCTTAATTTCATTCTCCATGCCAAAGCATTCACTCTTTTTGTATAAATTAATCACTAATCAACCTCAAAAGAGCATTAAAAAAATAAATGGACTGCAAACTCGGACCTCTAAAATTATAAGAGGTAGGATTATGTGCAACGGAGGTTTGAGCAATCCCTGTCGACTGGTCCAACTCCCCCCAACACCTGTGCTCCCTGTCTTGATCAGGAAAACAGAAAAATCCGTAAGTATTAAATATTTCGTGGTGTCAATAATGACCTTACCATTGGTATGAAAAACGTCAGTTTGTATTTAATTTAATGATAGATTGTATTTGTTGACAAGGTCATTGTATTACGATCGTCCTTATAACTTGCAAAATGATGTCTTTGAACGAGAAGTTATGACTTCCTTGTTGCAACAACTTGTTTGTCAATTGCTTGTCTTTTTTTTTTTTTTAGATATTGTTCGTACATAAATCATGCTTGTGCGTACCGACAAAACGTTGAACTCATAATGTTTAACAGTAAGTTGTTTTTTAATATACCATTAGTTTTTTCTATTAAAATATCCAGATATAAACCAGAAGGGTTAAATTCTGTTGCATTTCGTTTTTTTAATTTCAATTTCACTGAGATATAATTCGACATATGAATGGAAGAAACTATTGTTAATTGATCATATTTCTTCGAAGTATCAGAAAGTCAAACTGAAGGCCACGCCAATTGATATCTTCTTTTTATGTATATGTTTCTAATAAATGAGTCTTCATATAAGTACAAAAAAAGTTTTTCTCACAACGGATTGCAATTGATACCAACTGAAATTCCGACAGAGTGCTGGAAGACCTGCTCTGCAGAAATTGCGTATATATTGCCAATCGGAGCATACTTTCAAAATCAATTTCAAGTATTAGTGTGTGCAGCCAGAATATGATTTTAAAAAATAATTCTGCAAATGAGTAATGAACTTAGGTGTGTTGATTTTTTTATGCAAAAGAACTTCCTTTACAACCAAAGATTTCCCTCCTTTGTTATTTTTTCATATATTAAGCAGTTTTTAGTTTGAATTAATTTTTTAGCTATATATATTTTCAAAATTATCTAATTTCTTCTATTAATTCATGTAAATCATTGTTAAGATCAACAGTAAAAACCATTTTGAATAAAACTCTTTAAAAATCTTGTGCATAAATCCTAATAAAGTTTTTTATCGACGGCTGTGGATTTGGTAATAGAAATATGTTCGTTTTCAGATGAGCTAAGGTCATAATAATGTACTATACTTGTTAATCTATTTGTACTTTTTGAACTAGCCTGACACATTCCATTATTGTGAATTACATGTTCGCAATTGGAAAAACAATGTAAAATAATATATGTAGGTCCACGGCCTGTCAGTATTGACCTACTTACTGTTTAACAAAAACAAATACAATGTCATGCGCGCGGAAAACATATTCAATGAATGGAATATAAACTGTAATACATTTTGCTGATATAAACAAATTATATGTTGAATAAATCATATTTATGTAAATAAATATGGGAAAAATTAGCTTGAACGTTATTCGTTTTTTTTTTAAATTAATTAAAATAAAACGTATTACAAAACTAGGAACAATTATTCAAGAACTTCTGGGGAAAAGTTATCTTACAAAAAATCTCAATCGAATAAAATAGAATACATGTAAATGTAAATATGAAGAAAACCAAATTGGATCAAAATAGGATTACACAATGTATGAAGCAAAGTCATTTATTTATTAATTGATTAGTAAATTCTTTATTGTTTAACAAACTAATTCGGCGATGTTTCAGTCTTACACTTGTTATTGATTACAAAAAAAAAATCTAAACACAAAAATTATTGAAATGAAAATCTAATGAATGAAATAAAAAGTCCTTAAGGCAAGAGTAAAATAAGAACTTTGAACTCGTAAGAAATAATTCTTATCTCGTTAGTTAATGACACTTATCATCAAGTAATAACAACTTGCAAGGAATATTCACTCTATCATAACACCTGATTCAATCTCTGATGTTTAAGAGATGCTTTGCTCCCGATTTATACTTTTGACTTTTGAGCTTGAATACTGTTTGTTTGTACATATATTTCATATTATCCTACTTTATCTCACTGGAGCTTTGTCAATGATATTTTTTTCATTATGTAGTTTTATGAAAACTAAGTATAAGTATACTTATTTTTCTTATTTTAAAAATATTCAATAAAGGTACCTTTGTATTTGATCAGCACTAGAGGTTCCGTGCACTTTGAGCTCACTAACTGATACCCCGCCTCCTATATGTATATAATGACAGTGTCCATGTTTTGCTATGGAAAACTCAAAATATGTGTCAGATCAAAAAGTAAAACAGGAGGCGCACAATGGCTATATGGAATAAAGATTCTGTGAAAGTTTCATTAAATATCATTCAGTGGTATGAGAGGAGTTGCGGATAAGATATGGGTACCCCAAAGCGTAACAGACAGACTGACGGACACAGCTAGACGGATTGACGGACATACCGATTACTTTATACCCTCCGGCTTTTCAAGCTGGGGGTATAACAAGAGGAACTGTGAGCAATAAGCTCACTAAATGGTACCCCGCCTGTCATACCATTATATTGGCAAAGTCCATGTTTATACCCCCCCCCCCCGCTTGAAAAGTAGGTGGGTATATACCCTCCGGCTTTTCAAGCTGGGGGTATAACAAGAGGAACTGTGAGCAATAAGCTCACTAAATGGTTCCCCGCCTGTCATGCCATTATATTGGCAAAGTCCATGTTTATACCCCCTCCCGCTTGAAAAGTAGGAGGGTATATAGTAATCGGTATGACCGTCCGTCCGTCCGTCTGTTACGCTTTGTTACCAATCTCTCATTCGCAACTCCTCTCATTCCACTGAAGGAAATTTAATGAAACTTTCACAGAATCTTTATTACATATTGCCATTGTGACCTCCTATTTTAGTTTTTTATTCGACATGTATTTTAGGTTTTCCATAGCAAAACATGGACATTGCCATTATATTCGTACCTATGACGTCATATATCGAAGCTACTGGATTTGATAGGACGAGTTATTCCTCTTTACACATTACTGTAAAACAATATATAGCAAAACATGGACATTATGGGAGGCAGGGGGTATCATTTAGTGAGCTCATTGCTCACAGTACCTCTAGTTTCTTCTTGGAGACACGGAATAAGTGTCAGATCAAAAAATAAAATAGTAGGTTATAGGACGAGTTGCAAATAAAAGATGGTTACCCTCTAATATTATAGAAAGAACGGCAGTGTCCATATTTTGCTATGGGGAAACATCGAAATCGTATGTGTTCGATCAAAAAGGTTTGACAAAAACATTGAGATGTGTAATAAAGATTCTGTGAAAGTATTTTTAAAATCAGTTCAGTAGTATAAAAGGAGTTGCGGATAAGAGATGGGTACCCCGAAGCGTAACAGACGGACGGAGGTTCAGCTAGACAAACGGACGGACGGACTCTCCGATCACTGTAGACCTCAAGTGGATAATATTACGTTGGAAAACAATTCAGCAACGAGCAACATAAAACGATATTTTACATGCAGCAAAAATTGGAACTTACAATTCACTTTAGATTAAAAAAAAAGACAAGTATTTCTACATGACATTCAATATAACTGTAAGAAGAATTGTAACATGTAAAACGTAGTAGGTAGCAATAGAAGTTTCAACCCTCGGCAAACCATTGTGAACGACGACTGCTCCTATGAGGTCACGCTACTCCTACGATTCTTCCCCTAACCGCAATGACACTAAATCCACCTCGCTAATGATTATTTCCTACCGCGGTTATAAAAATACTCATTTACAAGGTAGAAATTTATCATGATTACTAGTATAACAGCACTTTACGATTTTTAATTATTTAATGTATACATGTACATGTTTGACATTGTTTCCAACACAATAGTTTAAATTTGATGGAAATAAATTCAATTATCTACCGGGGGTTATTTTATAATCATTAGAGGAGGGTCACTGTCATATGCATGTTTTCTAGCGTTTTTCAAGAATTTTCAGAGAAGGAGATAACTTATTAATCCTTGACCAAAGGCATTGATTGTTAACCTGTTATGATTATATTTATATAATTAATTTTATGAAATAGGTGCTTTGAATTCCCCATCTGGATGTATATGTTTTACTACAGGAATAGTTTTTTGTTATGAAAACAGACTTTTCACGAAATTATGCATGCATATTTAGAGAATTATTTTTGATTAAAGAATTTTTACATTTAGTTACTCAATTTGGTACATATCCCAATCTATTATGACTTGCGTACTTTGTTCATTAATGAAGATTTTTGACAGGATCTTTTTAAGGTATAGGAGCCTTTCTAGGGTGTGTACAATTATGCTTTCACATTGAACTAAGTTGGTCGTATTTGCAAATGTTACTACTTAAATTTCCAATGGATTTTAATATGGAATATTAAGAGTTGTATATAAATATAAGAAAATAAACTTTTCTATTGAAAGAGGGATAACTCGAGACAAGGTCTCTAAACTGTGTTCGAGATGAAGTGTATTGATTTCCCCTTATGGTTATCTGATTCTAATGCATATATTTTTGTAAGTAAAGGAAAAGAAAAAAAAAAGAAAACGGAAGGGAAACGTTTTGCATTCCTTTGATAAAAA
This sequence comes from Saccostrea cuccullata, assembly GCF_032062105.1. Lineage (NCBI taxonomy): Eukaryota > Metazoa > Mollusca > Bivalvia > Ostreida > Ostreidae > Saccostrea > Saccostrea cuccullata. The sequence continues at coordinate 103,437 of NW_026919344.1, forward strand.
TATGAATGGTAATGATAATAAGCCCTTATCAAAACTTCTTGTGAAGATGCTGATAAGTGAGGTGAAGTGAAGTGCAGGTGGGATTATATGGACAGGACGGGTGAAACATACTCTGTCGACCATTTAAATTGATCATAAGCGGAATAATTTTTTTTGAAAATTTTACACAAAATTTTCAACTCTTACAAACTCTCTGGAGACCAGATATCTAAAATTAATGGTCAAAATTCAATGGACACAATTCTGTGATCTTATGGAAATCGACTTGTTTTTATATTCAAATGAAGCAAAATTTATTTCAAAGTGTCTCTACAGCACAGAAAAAGAAAAGAATTCAGATGTAATGGAACGTTTTACTTACTAAGACAATAGTAACTAAATTTATTTGTCGACTCATCATACTCAAAGAAATTTAAGGAGATAACGAAAAATATTCAAGTTCAAAAGTCCATTAAACAATAAAAAGTGGAGCTGAGCAAATACGGGCCTGAAAAAAAATCAGAGGTGTAATCAGGTGTAATGATCGTGAAATCCTTCGACAATTCAGTGTGTACATGATATCCTAATATTTAGTAGGAAAAACGTCGGTCCTGCAGCAATAAATTAGGGAACTTGACGGTTGAGAAGTATAAAAGTAATCTCGTTTGTCACAAAGCTTGGTTGTTAGATTACCCCTTAATGTCTTCTTCAAGTAAAATATCTAAATATGAAAGAGATGCGTCAGACTTTGTAGTATCTCTAGTATTAATTTCACCTCGATATATCGTATCGACATAAGAATGGAATCAACCACTTTATCATACGTCGTCGATATATCTAAATTTCGAGTTGAAGGCCACAGCATGTGTTTTCTTCTTTTCACGTATAACATTTTGGACAAAGTCTGCTTCATATGAATACAAAAATAGGCCTGCTTATAACAGACACGATGGGTACATATGGGAATTCCAATAGATTGTTGGAAAACCTTGCCTCCAAAAACTAGATAGATATTGTCATTCAGAAACTCAAGCAGTTTTTAAATATCAAATTCAAAATACCTGTATGTATAATCAGAATGTTTTTTAACAAATTAGTTTTGCAAATGACTAATGACAAGGTAAATGTATTTACAGTTTTTTTTTTTCATTGAGAAAAGGCAGCTGTCAATGATATCAGAAAGTCTGGACTTAAATTGACGAATGGTTGTATATATAGTTGAGAAGTCGTAAGTTTTAATACTGTTGATTTGGTCAAGTTTCGTGATTTCAAATTTTCAAAAAAGTTCCTTGTATTTTTTAAGTATCTGATTTACACAACTTCTCGAACCTATTGTTGCATGTACAGTACTCTTGAAGTTTCTCCTTCACTACTGTTAATATTTTAGTGAGGAGTAAATAAAGAGATCTTTGTAAGAATTTTTATGAAGTTTTGGAATCCAATATAGATGTGATAATTCACATTCATGTTGGTTGTTAGGATATTTAAAAACTATTTGACATATATTTTTAAAGAAGTTCTTACAGAAAGGATTATTGTATAAGTTGAATTACCACTGGTAGAATTAAATCCCAGTTCATCTAAAATTTAATTCAAATAATGAACTTTACCAACACATAATGTTGTTTCCTGGTTTGTCAGCAGGGATCAGTACATAATGACAGTTTAATCTATCTAATTCTTTTGGTCACTTCTGAATTACTGAACACAGAAGGAAAGCTGGTTTTCATTTTGCCTCTAAATCGCTTAATGCATGATATTAACATACATCTGATACATTTAATCCATTCTGACAACGTGAATTTGAATTTAGAGTCATAACAGCCTCTGTTTCAGATGTGGATGTTTTACAAATATTCAGACAATTAGAGCCAACTAACAACTCAATTTTATGAGAATGAACATGACTTCAGAATTTTAATCGTCAACTTTTCCTTTGGTGAACTATTCCACTCTGAATACAATCAGATTTAAACCTTGACAAACTTATGACTCATAACTATGAATTGGTATATTGTGAATATCAAAAACCTAGTATAATATTAGTTACACAGTCAGTTAGTGACGTAATACAGATTCATACAGGGTGTGAAATGGAAATCCGTATTGGGCGAGGCGAAGCCGAGTCCCAATACGGATTTCCATTTCACACCCTGTATGAATCCGTATTAGGTTACTAACTGACTGTGTTACGAATTTATCCCGCCTCGACGGAGACGTAATACGGAAAATTTCAGGGCGTCATGTGATTAGCTTTTGTCCAATTAGTAATCGACAAATTTGTCTGAAGCGGGATAATTATAATTCTTTGGTCTTTATAGTGATATTGTTAATAGTTCCCTTTACCTTTTCGATACATACTTACGACAATTGTGTCAACAGGCTTACTCCTCCTATAGGCACCCGATGCTTTCTCTTAAACACCCGGGGATCCGTGTTTAATGCCTGTTCAGATTTGTATGAATTTAAGGTTTTATGAAATTGAACTGTATCCTAGCTGGCCATAAATTGATGGCAAAATGATTGCTGAGAAAATAGAATTAGCAAAATGCTGAATATAAGGAGATATTAAACTCTTCCTTTTTTGTCAGTTGTCTGTCCGATTTAAATTCAATAAATCTTCACCAAAACATGCTTTTATGTACCAAATTAATTTTGAGACATTTACATCATTCTCAAGTGATAGTAAAATATATATGTAACTGCATGAAGTTAAAAATAGAGAATCGCAAGTCAAAAATTGTTATTGTGTTTCAATGTTACTTGGCAATCAACGTTTATAGTCAGTTGAATATCTTTAATTTTGAGATCGATGATTCTTCTTTTTATTCTTCTTTTTAATAATGGTAAATGTGTGAAGAATCAAAATAATTTTAGAAATGTAACTTTAAAGATAACCAAGGGTAGGGAAAGAGTTACATTTCTCTCTTAAAGCTTTTGTCTATGATAACATATCAATCCACTGTGACCTTTAACTTTTGCCTGGAACCTTTTAATATTGAGTAATTTGTTTGTAAAACGTCATTTTATTGAAGATTGGGTTACCTAATGACAATTGTAGAGGAGATTGTTAAAGCCGTTGTAGTCTCTGTCGACATTGTACCAGGGCGACTAAACCAATCCAGCATCTCTCATCTAGTGTCACCCTTAATGTGCGGATAAATAGCAGAAATGGGTTTTTTGTTATAACATAGTTTCTCTTATAGCATTTTTTAAGCTTTAAGAAACAAACATATTAGTTTTGTTTTATCAAAAATGAAGTGGTAGACTGTGATGAACAACATTTATTTTTTTTTCAAAAAAGAATGCAATTTGTTTTGATTTTTTAAAATATTTTTTTTAACAATCTATTTGGATGATCAGTCTACAGTGCATTTCTTTTCTATCTCTTCATTTAATCAATTCATATAATCAATGTGTGCGTTTCAGGTGCAAGAAAAATATTATTTAATCAATTGAAATTATAAATGAAAGATCGGTGGATATGGATAACACACCTGTTTATTGTTATCAGAAAATTATGGTATATTGTTATCAGACAATAAAACATGAACACATTAGGACACATGCAACACCTGTTTTATTTGGTTAATGTCCCTTTAATTAAATCTCTTTTCACCATTTTCTCTAATGATGGCAAAGTACGACACGTTCACAATACATAACTTTGTCACCACTGTTTGGTTTTTTTGTCTAAGAGTTTGATATCTTTAGAGACTCATCTTTTCATTTTTTTTCTTTTGAGTGTGTAAAATAGTGCATGGTACATAGTAAATTTTGTAACACTGTAAGTCAATTTGATTGAACTTTGAAAAGTTAAGGTTATGTCAAGACTTCTTTACCCATTTCCTTATCTTACAACTATGTGAAGTAAAATAAAAGACGCGCAAGAGAAATAAATCTTTTGTTATACCTCTCGTTCGGAATCAGAACTCTAAACAATTAGATTTGAAAAATTAAGATTCATTTTTTATTAGAACAATCAGGTGTCTATGTTTTCAAGATGTCCAGATATGAAAGAGAAGACGTTGACAATTTGTCAAAGTGGATTTATTGTATAAGATCTATGTTACATTCGTGTATTTAAAGATTGAGGAGCAAAATGAAAAAAAAAATCTATCCTTCTATATTCAATAATCCAGAAGTGAAAAAGAATAAGATAGATTACATGATCAGTAATTAATGGTCCCTGCTGACAAAGCAGGTTACATCATGTAAGGCTCGTATGTAAGGTTCATTAAATAAATTGTATTCAAGGAGCATTTGGTTTTAATTCTACAAGTGGTAATCCAACTCATAGTTCCCTTTCGATGGAAAAAATCTTCAAAATAATATGTCAGTGATGAATTTGTTTTATATACCAAACAACCAAAATGAATTTGAATTAGAATATCTATATTGGATTCCGAATCTTCATAAAAATCTTTACAAAAAAAGATACATGGCGGGTTCCAGTTAACCAAGCTTCTTTCTTTACTCCTCACTAAGATATTAACAATAGTGAAGGAGAGACTTCAAGAGTACTGTGCAAAAATATATTTGAGATGTGGTGTAACTTTGATGTGGATGCTTCAAAATTCCAAGAAACCTTTGGACAATTTGAAATCACAAGGTTTTACTAAGATCAATAGCTTAAAAATTTACGACTTTTCAACTTTATATACAACCATTCCCACCAATGAATTAAAGTCCATGCTTTATATGCCTTTTCAATAAAAATGGAACTGGTAAATATACACACCTTGTCATTGGTCATTTACAAAATTTTCTTGTTAAAAAACATTCTGATTGTACACACAAGTACTCTGAAGTTGACATCAAAACGATGCTTGACTTTTTGATTGACAATATTTATGTTGTTTTTGGAGCCCAGGTCTTCCAACAACCTATTGGAATTTAAATGGGTACAAATTGCGCCTCATTATTAGCAGACCTTGTGCAAAACATTTGCTGTGGCCTTCATTTAGATATATATCGACGACGTATTGTCAATTAACAGTTGTAATTTCCATTCTTATGTCGATACGATATTTCCTGGTGAGCCTGAAATTAAAAATACCACAGAGTCTGACGCATCGATTTCATATTTGGATATTTTACTTGAAAAAGATACTAATGGTAATCTAACAACCAAGCTCTATAATAAACATAATGACTTAAACTTTTCTATCGTCAACTTCCCTTACTTATGCAGCAATATACCTTCATCACCTGCATACGGAGTTTATGTATCTCAGTTGATTCGATACGCAAGAGCATGCTCTACGTATGAACGATTTCTAAAACGAGGTTACTTATTGATAAACAAGTTGATGAAACAAGAATATCAGCAGTCTCGTTAAAAGTCATCATTTCGTAAGTTCCTTGGTCGATACAATGACCTTGTCAGCAAATACAGTTTATCATTGAGTCAAATACTGACTGACGTTTTTCATACTAATTGTTAGTCCATTATTTATACACTAAATTGACGACGGATTTTTTTTTCGGTATTAGCCGATTATGACATGGAGCACACGGCGGGTGTGACCGGTTGGCAGGGGATGTTCACTCCTCCATGACACCTGATCCCACCTCTGATGTTTGCTCTGCTGCTATTTTGTATTGTTTTATGGACTTTAATATTGAATACTGTTCGTTATCTCCATATGTTTCATTGCTTTAGTGATAAATATTTTGTTGTCATCTGAGATATTTTTCTTACGACTTTTTCATTATATGAACTTTTCTATTAAATGTTAGTTGAAGATTAGAGTATATTTTATGAAAAAAATATCTAGCAAAGAGGCCCTATTATGAATGCAATCACCTAATAAAAATTTACGGAGGAGAAGATCAATACAATTTACAAAAGACGGAACTCTTTGTAAAGCAACGTCTAAGCGGATTAAAGTTTCCTCTTTGTTAAGGATGAAAACTCATTAACTTTTAACTCTTCTTCAGACACACCAAGTCGAGTGTGTACATTTATATACAAGTCAGTAAGGAATTCTCACGAAAATTTGATACAAAAAATTGTATACATTTTATTTTATGTAAAGGATATAACTTCTTGAAAGGTTCACATTTTCTTGTGCAAAAAGGAACTCGGTATCCTATAAATATTCAGAATGCCAATATGATAGATTTCATTTATATCAGTTTGATATTTTATACTTTTTTACATGAAGGTAAGTGTATTAAATATCTGAGCAATATATAATTCATTAATCTATTGTACCTTATACATCATTTTATAATTCACAAAAATATAAGGTATTAAGATGTTTGAGTTTTATTAGAAAAAAGATAAATTGGATCGTATGGCAATTAATGTTAAAGAACAACACATTCGTAAATGAAGGAAATGTAATGTGTACCAATGATTCAAGAAAGACTTATTTTGAAATTAATGTTGTGCATTTTAGTATATTAGGAAATATTTTCTAATAATAGTAAAACACTGTATTCTAACAAGTTATGACACGACAGTGCATTCATTGCCATTTTCTGTAATGACCAGCATTTTATGGAGCTACTGAATGGATAATACCAACATTTTTCATAAATCTATAAAAGTAATTTTGTATTTCAAATTTATTTTTCAAATTAGACAATAACTGGTTGCTGCATTTCATGGTTACAATGACATTCCGTAAAGTTTAAACAAAGGCATTTTGAATCTTATACTAATAGTTATGATTTGAAGCAACAAAATGAAAGGGAAATTATTGTTACAAAAATGTTTAAAACCTGATTTCTTCGATGTTGGGAAATAATACCATAACATACGCTTCAATGAAAACAAAGTACTAATATTCAAAAGTAATTAATTTTATTTATTCAGTTATTTTGCTGAAATCAAACATTCAATATAAAAGCAATAATAAGTCGATATCAAACACAAAATGAAAAAAAACAAGATCCTGGTTAAATATTCTATGGATAAAATGTGATATTTCTCGGTGGTTGACTATGATATTCATGGTTGTCAAACCGCAAAAGAATTTTGATTTTACTTTCTGTTTGTTTCGATCTGATTCTATCTTTTATCAATTCTATATAACTAATGATCAATCTATAAAGGTATAACATGATCCTAATTTTCATATTTCAAAAACTTTAATCAAAATTCTTGAAAGATTGCGCTGCCATGGGAATTTTCGGAAAAAATATGGAAGAAAAATGAAATATATTTTAATCGATTACTATCCCTTTGGAAACCATGCTAACGGTTTTTCTTTCTTCATTTAACGTATAATTATATTTTTTTTATTAAGCGTAAACTAAAAACTTAAAAGTAGCGAAAAAAGAACTTTGCATCTCCGTAGCGTTGTTTGTATGCCTCCTATGAAAAGTAGAAATTAATTGCAGTTTATTTTTATAGATCTGCTATCTTTGTTTCATTTTGTATATTTGCCAGTCTTTAATTTTTTTATTCTTTTTTTTTTGTTTATGTAACACATATCATAAGTAAAAAAATTAGCGTTTTTTGCATTTCTGAGCAATAAAAAAAAATGCCATGAAACATACATATAACGAACCGTAATCAAGCTTAAAAGTCCATTTACAAAACACATTGCCAAGTTTTACTAAAATTTTGCCGTAGACGTAGATTTAAACGTATACTTTACGACTGCATTTACCTGTACGTAGATAGCGTTGTACTAAAGGGTGTAAGTAATGGATATATGCCTCATACTATTCAATATGTGAAATTATCAGCCTGTCTAATAATGTTACAAATACACTAAAATGTAAGATACCACCTTTAGTAAAACGCAAAATTGGCGTAAATTACATAGATGTTTAAGTATACGTTTTGACTTGCAACCTATTGTAAAACTTGGCTCAAGATCCGTAGCAAATAAAATACGGACCTCTTAAAACATTAGAGGAAAATTGAGAAGTAAGCATCCCTGTCTAAGGGTCACACACTCCGTGTATTCTTCGTCATGACGAAGAAAACAGAACAGAGTTTAAATAGACACTTGATATACATGTACTTAATTCATCAACGTGTTGTCAACAGCTTTTATGTTCCTCTGTTATTATGCAAGACCGAAGCCAAGTCAACTGAGCTAGTTTTTTGATGGATTAAAATTAAAATAACAACAGTAGTGAAAGTGAAAAATTGTCATTTATTGAAGTAAATGACGCAAAACAAAATATAAACATATTATAAGGGGGTCAGACAAGACTAGAACAAACTTTGAAAGAATACAAAAATCTTTGGTAATATATTATGCAATCTGACCCCCTAAAATTACATATATCATAAAGCAGGCACTGATATGCCTGTCATCAAAAAAGGGTGGGTAAAAAGAAAATAAACCTTAACTCCTGAATAGGTTGTTGCCATGGTACATTAACACTCTCTTTTAGTTTCCTAAACTGCTCATCGTATGAGCGAAATGCATTGTCCCCATGAAGTTGTTGAATTTCCCTTACCATGTGCCCATATTTTAACAGATTGGGGGCTTCAGCAGGGTATTTTTCTATGTAAACTGCCGAAAACACAAAGAATGCATCTGTCCATTGAGAGATAGATATGGGGCTTTTAAATTTTGGACTTTGGTGTAATTTGATGACCCCCGTGGAAATTGAAACACTCAAAGGTTCTTCTCTGGTATTTTGCAGGGATCGGAAATCAATGAATTCATTATTCCAAATTTTTGACTTAAGTTTGCTAGAAACTGAAGACCCAAGGGGAATGCCATCACTAACGATAGTAGATGAGTAAGGAAGATCAGAAGCCCTTGCTGGCTCACCTGCAAAAACCTGATCTAACAGAGTCCCCAAAACTGGTGTTGAACTTGACACACTGCTTGTCGGCTGCTGAGCTGAAAGTTGCTGAGCTGAAGGCTGCTGAGCTGAAGGTTGTTGAGATGAAGGACCTGGTACTGAAGATGATTGTGGATCTGCTGTAGATTTTGGTAATGTGTCAGATGAATGAGAAGTAGCTGCTGGAACTGAAGGGGCCTCTTGAGTTTGAACACTTAGTCCATTGTGTGCATGTGATTGTTTTAGAATAGCTGTAGCTAACTTGTCATAGTCGATATTTAAGATTTCATTTTGCACAGGTGGTTCCACAGGTGGCAGTTGTAGTGTTACGGTTTCACTAACATCTGTGCCAGTGGGTTGGATTGTCTTCCGCCTTTTCGTGGTTGTGGGAGCGGAGGACTTCTGTCCCCTCTTTGGAGGCATGGCTGTACACCTGAACAAAAAAGCATAATGAAAGCAATTAAAAAATATTTCATGAAATAATTCTTAAATGTCCAAACTGCCCCAGCAGAACAACTTTATAAATCTTTATATACACATGTATATATCTATATATAGCATTAGATACATGTGACCATGTACACATTACAAATGTAAAAAGTAAACAGCTTCAATGCTGCAAAATATTAATTTTGATTAAGGAGAGGGTAAGGGATAAACATTATATAAATGTTATTATCATACCCAATAATATAAAACTGAAAATAGATCACCAAAGGAGAATTTAAAGCTAGTCTGACCCATTTTTAAGATATTATTCTTCGGCTAGTTTAACATAGTAGAAGATTACAAACTAATACAAAGACAAGAAGCCATACTTCATAGAAATATTTTATGTAGATGTTGCGTGTGGTCCCGCAACAGTTGAATATGAATATATCCATTAAGAAATATATTCAGTAAACAGTAATGTCTTATGTGGATGCTACACACGATTAAGAACCAACATGAACAAATATTGAAATAAAGTGTGCTTGATCCTTCATAAAGGAAAAAGTGCATATGAAATAAAATAGTATATTTCATATTACTATGTTGTTGCGTATGGCCCCGCAACATTAAACAGTAACAAACAATTAATACATGTGCAGTCATAAAATGATAATGCGTATGGTCCCGCAACATCACCACAGAATCAACTGCGAATAGTGTACATGAAAACAGTTGTGTAACGTGTATGGCCCCACAATACAACAACCAAATAAGCATGTCTTAGGTGGTATGGTCCCGCACCAAAGGAAAATGCACATACAACAATACACTCGTACAAGATGAAGCGTATGGTCCCGCAACATCCAAAGTAAGCATTCAGTAATGTGTATGGTCCCACAATACAAAGAGAAGTTGCTTACAAAGTGTATATACAGGAGTAAATAAATGCCTACTCCAATCAAGTTTATCTATAAAGCTGAATTAAATTTACTCCAAAAACAAACTAACTGACTAATCATCATCATGTATCAGTTATATAAGGCACGTACAGCAATAAGACTTAAAGTTTATGACATAAACAAATGCAATGCATGCACCCAATGACTTGTAACTAGTAAATCACCGAATATTGGGGTGAATTCTTAATCAACAGGACATGTCAAGTAAATCACTGTTTGTACTTAATTATAATATTTCGCTATATATATGTAAAGCAATTGAAAATAAGGTCAGACTAGCAAATTTAAGCAGAATGATACTGGCCTGAAATGTGCCTATGCTGTAAGATAGCTGAGCGAACACTTCGCCAAAACCGGTGCATAGGAGAGGTGGTCACAACATGGGATGACTGGGAGGGGCATCGGAGATGAACCCCATCCTGACACAGAAATGTCAAATCTGTCCAAAAGCCTCTATGAGGCCAGAAATGCACACCCGAAATGTTTGAGCACTGTTCCCGGAGCATGACATTTATGGCGATGATGCGTTCGTTGAAGTCCGGTGACGAGGCCCAAGGTTGGCGGCGCAGAAGTTGACCCACAATAACTGTTTGTATGCCTATTCCGGAATGTAGATACGATGCTAAAGATAGAATGTCACGTACAATCATTTCATTGGTATGCAAAAGAATGTCGTTTTCCCCAATCTGCATAAAACACACGTGCGGCAACATATCAAAAGTCAAGAAGTCTCTGGAACGAGCGACGCTCGAGATCCGTAGACCACCACGGGCCCGCACTGAAACACTGTAAAAATCCTGATGCAACTTTAAGTTCATTAAATCTGGATGCGAGTCCATATATCGCCGTAAACGAGTTACAAACGAATGTCCAAGTAAACAAATCCTGAGGAAATTCGGCTCTTCCATGTTGTGACACAAGTTCTCCCCAAACCGGTTCAAACCGGATCGCGCACCTTCCGTAAACAAACAAAGTCACTTATCGAAACTTATCAAAACCCTTATCCTGTGGAGAAATATCCAGCAAATCACACTGGAAACTAAGCACATCGAAGGTAGAAAGGTGTTACCCTACCTAAGTTGCGTGAAACAAACTGGAAATACTTTTTTTTCGATAAAAAATTTCCTTGCAAATTTGTGTGGCTTTCTCCTTTGGTAAAAAATAAAACAATGGTCACGTGATTAGGAGAAGCCACGCTGATTGGCTGTAAATTAAGACAATGGTGTCATAGGTTAAAATTAGGTGATTGATCCCGATCTAAAAGTTATAAACATGAAACAACTTTACAATTACTAAGTAAAACATGATACCTTAGAAATAAATTATAACAAATAAAACAATTATAGTTAATATAACTCTGTCACATAAAGGATATTATTATTGTAATAATAATAACTTATGCTTTTCGAGTTGTTACAAAGAATTTCTCTTAAGAAGAGAAAATAATCGTAAATCATAAAACTACCAAAATAAAGATTTAAGTATTAAAAGTAATGACAAGTTACATTTTTATTGTCTTTTTTACAGTGCTTTGTACAGAATGTACATTTTACTCGGGACCGGTATCCTACGTAAGATCGTGTTCATCAGGGTGCTGCGAATCTGAATGCTGCAGTAATAATTTCAAAACGTATGTTACTTAAAGCAATTTAAGAATTATGAAACTTTTAACAAGAGAATCTACATTTCGGTTCAAAATATATATCAATATATTAAAAAATATATATATATGTATAATTATTTATATTGGTCATTTTTAAAAAAAAAATATTAGTAGCAACTAGGTAAACTGTGTAAAGGGTTCCCGAATTCTTTATCATTGTTTGTTTGTTTGTATGTATGTATGTTGTTAACGTCCCTCTCGAGAAATTTTCACTTACATGAAGAAGCCACCACTTGGCGGCGGGGAGCTGCAAATTGAGTTCTTACTCGGTACATATAAACGGCCATTGAGCAGTGAGGGATCTTTTTCGTGCCAGGACCTACTGCGACACGTGAACTCTGTTTATATGGTCTCATCCGAAGAACCATCTTCACGTTGGGATTCGAACATGCGTAGTTAGGATCAAATCCTTACATCGCAACACTAGACGCTTTAGCCAAAACGCCATATGCATACTGGATACTTTAGTCTTTATTTAGACACAATACAAAATAATAATACAAAAAGGTTTTCCTTCTATATCTTGATGACCAGAAAAACATAGCATCCAACCTTGAATTATTCAATTACCTGGTGTCACACTATAATATCATTTTGAAAGGTTGTTCTGCCCCCCCCCCCCCCTTCCACCCCCCACCCCCTAAAAAATACACTGAGTAGGTGTTCAGTTTCAAAGAATATAAAGCTTTTAAAAATTGTAGTAAAATAATAAAGCATAAAAAAGAATTTGAAAACAATCTGTTTGAGAATGTTTAAAATATATATAGACAAAGATATACATTGTACTTGTGTTATCTTGTTTTACTTGTTGAAGGTTGGCCATCATTCTAGGCACTGTGGTCGGATGTGTATTATTCCTCGTGGGTATTGTTATTCTGCTGATTTGCTGTGCAAGAGAAAGATGCTTTCAGAAAGTCAGCCCACGAAAAAGTAGGTGATTTGTATTGGTAAGAAAAATACATTTTTAAAAATATTGTTCTGTTTAATTTTGTCTTAGAGAATGTAATAACACTTAACCATCCAAAGAAAGGATAAAAATTTTCATTTTCGTTTAGTATGAAGTGTGCAAGTATGTTTTCAAACGGCGAAGACAAATGACCATAGAATACATGAAAAAATATGTTTATAATATATTAATGTTTTGTTTTTTTCAGGTGCAGGAAATGAAAATCCAGTTTTGACTAACGCCAGCAAAGCAGAGGGAAAAGATCATTCATAAACTACTTAATTCATTTAGGAATAAATTTTTCTTTAAATACCTCAAGGTTTTGGTTGAATTTGCTCACCTCTTGGCCTTTCTGCTTGATATTATTTAATCATTATTTTCTTTTGAAATAAATATAAGCACTGAAATCTTAACTTATACAAATATAATCTCCTCTAAAACATTTTAAGAAATTCAACTCGAATTCATAAACAAACAAATATTGAAAAATTCTAAAATAAAATTTACTTCAAATTCCATCTCATTCTAAAACACATTGGAATCAAGGTCTAGATTAAAGGAAATCCAATTTTTTGAATCGAATCTTTAAAATACTTTTATGGGGCACAGATATTAACTTTTTTATAAGACAATTTCTAAGAACTAAAAAAAGAATAAGATAAATTCAACGATCAGTGTGTAATAATCACAGCTGACAAAGCGGGTGCTAACAATATTTTTATTTGTAAGGATCATAATAAATTGTATTTAAGAGGTACTTAGATTTAATTCTAAAAATAGTAATCCCAACTTATGCTCATAGCCCTCTTTCAAAGGAGAAAATTCATGGAAATCATATTTCAGTTTTGAATGTTTTAAATATTCCAAACAACAAAAAAGAATTTGAATTTACATTTCTATATTGGATTCCAAAACATGATATGTCTTATATACAAAGATACAGAGCAGGTTTCAGTAATTATTCTACATGTACAAAGTCTCTCAATTTTTACCCCTCAATAAGATATCAACAGTAATGAAGTAGTCGGGAGTATTGTGCAAAAATGTAAGTGGTATAAATCAGGTGTAGATACTTAAAACGTCCAAGAAACATTTTGGGAACTTGAAATATATTTTTTTAACTTAATCAAAAACTGTAAAATTTTGTGACTTTTCAGCATGTACCATTTCCAGAAATAAATTAAATTTCAGAAATTGTCACATCGTTGGCTGCTGCCTTTTCAATAAAAATGGAACTAGTTAATACACCAATTTTGTCATTGGTTATAATAAATTTATTTAAAATTAATCTAGCTGATCGTACACACAAGTACTCTGAAGATGATATTTAAAATATTATTGAGTTCTGATTGACACTATTTAGTATTTTATTTTTGGAAACCTTGTTTTTGGAGGACTTCCAACAATATGATAAAAATCAAATCAGATAGAAGATGCCTTATTTTTAAAGATTAGAACGACAAACACAAGCAAAAAACGTAATATATGAAATAAAAACTTTGAAAAATGCAACAGCTATTCGAACTGGAGATATAATTAGTACATTTTGTGAATTGTACTAAAATCGACATGCAGGTAAAATGCTTCTGAAAATGTTATAAATGAACACTTATAAGACATTAAAGGTTCTTTAACATCAGATTAAAAAGGACAATTTTCTGAAGAATGCCTTACCCTCACAGAATGTGAAAAAGGTATAAAACAAAACATAACATAGTCATTTGCCTCAGATGGATTGCCCAATAAGTTTCGTAAAATATTTCGGAAATTCCGAATGTTATACTCAGTACTCAGTAAACAAAAAAAATTAAAATTAAATTTAAAAAGATAAAATTCAATAAAACAGATTTTTGAAAGAAAAAACGAAATGCCCTTTACACAAAGATGGTGAGTAATTTCTTTGATTAATAAAGAGGGCAAAATCGGCTTCACCAAATTGACATTGTATTTATAAAATAAAAAAAACTCTCTTTTGTATCTGCAAAAAGATTACAAAATCTTAAAGATAAACTCACCAGCAAAGATCAAACAGAATACAAATATTAAAAGTAGAGTTATCGGCACGAATGAACGACTTTTGTTAGATATATTTTTCTAATAAAGAGGGTATACTGTTAATTTTAGACTTTCAAAAAGTTTCTCCTCCACATATGAGACTTTCTTTTCAAAACTTTTGAAAAAAATGGACAACAGTTTTTGAAATGAATAGAATTCGTTATGAAATATCAGGCTTGCGCTTTAAAAATTTAAAGTTGCAAATTGAAACAAGAATGCCCGATTTCAGCGATAATTTTCCTTTCCTTAATTTTGTAGAAATTATGTCTTCAGAGATTAAGTCACCTGAAAATTTGAAAAAAAAGTTAACTATTGATTTAATGGACACAGAGATGACATTTTTACAACATGCAGACAATGCATCATTGCCAGTATTTATTGAAATATCAATGGAAAACTCTAAGTTTAAAAAATAAGTTTGTTCTAGCATCAGGTATGCAGTTGGACATTTAAAGATGGGGAACAGAGCGGGCAGAAAACCCTTGGCTAGCGAAAATGATTTTACCTCAGCCATCTGAAGACAGATTTAAAACTTTGAGGTTAAGTTTAAAAATGAGCCAGTAAGAAGTTTAGAATTTATTTATTGGCCACCACAGTGAAAAGAGCTACTAGCTAGTAAAAACTGAAAAGACAAGGTGGGTGTGAGGGTTTGCGTGAGGGGGTGTGTTTGTTAAAAAGATTCACGTTTTATTTTTACTACTTCTACTGATATTGCTTTCTTTTCAAAGATTTGTTTATATATTGTGCTATGAATTATAAAAATGTGAAATGTAAAATGCAAATAAATGAGAAAGACTTTTTTTAAAAAAAAAGAGAAGAAAAATTGATCCCCTAAGTTTTACAACTGATCAGAAACGTACTGATAATCTTACTTGACAATTATAGTTACAGCACGGTTTTATTGTCCAAGTAGATCATCTTTTCGTTGTTGATTAACGTGAGTAAAAGTTCCAAGGTAAGTTTGAAAACAGCGTTTAATGATTGGCTTAGTGTCCACTCCGCCCCCAACCAATGTAGATCTCACCATAGGCTGCTTTACCTTCTTCAACTGACTTGCGCATTGTAGATCCATTTGCCTCGTTCGATAAAATTATCATTTCGATGGTATATATAAATGAAAGTAAATTTCAGGCTCCCAAACAGTTTTCACTACTCTCAATATTTAACAGAGAGAATATGATGATTGTATTTTTATTTCTCAGCATTGCAGGTGGCCTATCGGTTAGAGCATGTCCTATGATGATGCCGAACACTGAATACGAAACAAGTTGCATACTTACTGAATATAATGGAGATTTAGAATGTTCATTTCATGTCTCGAATAAATGGAATTTTCTGGAATTCAGAGAATGGATTGATGACTTTGATGGAAAAGATGTAACACTCGAGCTCACCTGCTCAAAAGATGGAACCGGAACCGTCTTTTTACCCGCTCCTTTTCGAGCCAAGAATCTTAAGAAACTTACCGTAAAAAATTGTATAATCGAAGGGTATCATTCTGAAAACTTCGTGATTGCAAAATATCCTGACTCTTTGTCACAATTGATTCTCATAGATGTTGTTATTCGCGTTGACCCTATTGAAATAGCGGAAAAGAGCATAAGTGAACCTCAATTTCTGAAATCAGACTACTGTGGACAAGAAACACTTTTTGGTTATAAAGAAAAAAACATATCTTATTTGGTGACTAAATCAAATTTAACAACTGATGAGGAAATGATCCTTATGAGCAAGTTTTTAGATGACACAGAGAAAAAAATTAATAATATAAACTTTACGTGTAATTTCACAAAGATGGAATATATTGAGCACTCGTACATGGCTAGTATAGGTGCCACATATTTTGAATCTCTTGCCAAGCATAAAATCTATCCAAAACTTGAAATCTTTAATTTCACTTCAAGTTCTTTATCACAAATCCCAAGTCAACTTAGTAAATGGTGGCTTTACTTTCCTAAACTTTTATACATAGATCTGACGAACAACAATATCAGAAACTTTTCCTTTGAACAACCTGGTGCTGAAACTAAAGCGGAGTACGTGACATTCAAACTAAACCATAACTCCATAACGAGTTGGCCAAGTGATATGACCCCTTTAACAAGTGGGAAAACAATTATTTTGCTAGACCTTAATGACAACCCCATCCACTGCGATCGTCGCGCTTGCGCACTTTCCAAGTATCTGGTCGAAATTGGAATGCTGGGATTTACACCAGAATTTACTGATATAAAATGTCATACGCCAAGTAACGAGACAGAGGTGATAACACTGCTCGCGTCTACACTGTGCAAATAGTCCGAGGGATTTTTATCTATGAGAATTTTATTAAACTTTCATTTGTATGGTATTCATTAGTGAATTGTTGCATGTTTTTGGGAATTTAAATAATTTTTCTTGTTTTATTGTCTCTCTTTTTTCTGTATGTTTTCGTCAATTAAGTAAAATACGTTGGGGAAGTATTGTCATTTCTTATTTTTTTTCTTTAAATGAAGTGTATGTAAGTCATAAAATACATCAATCAACTTATATTGTCTTGATTCTATTACATAAACACTATCCAATTTTTATAATTAATTTATATCATCATTATTGACTTATTAATCATTTGTTATTCATTATCTATTAAAAACTTTGTCAAAGATCAATATGATTGTACATACTATTACATTGAAAAAATATTATAAAGGCAATGGTGCTCCTCGTTAACAATATGTATATTGTTATAGTCCTAGGATACAAAGTCTTACCAAACAAAATTTATTTTAAAAAATTTCCATTGGAAAAATAAAACTCTCAATGCGCCTTTCAATTAACATTTTGCATACATTGACATTGTTTTAAGTAAAAACTAAGATATGAAATATTTATTTACTTGTCAGATCCATTGATTTCTGTGACCTCGTATTGGACTTTTACTAGAAGCACTGACTTTTACAGTTGACTGTTTACTTGGACATTTAAACATTCACATTTATGGAGGAACAGAATTGATAATGGAAAAGATTGATTGATTGTATGCTGTTTAACGTCCCTATTAAGAATATTTCACTGATATGGAGACGTCACCATTGCCGGTGAAGGGCTGCAAATTTGGGCCTATGCTCGGCACTTATGGCCTTTGAGCAGGGAGTGATCTTTCTCGTGCCACACCTGCTGTGACACGGGGCTTCGGTTTATACGGTCTCATCCGAAGGACCGCCCCATTTAGTCGCCTTTAACGACAAGCAAGGGGTACTGAGGACCTATTCTAACCCGGATCCCCACGGGGCGATAATGGAAAAGAAAACCTTTCTAGTTGTCATGGTAATGGTGTTACGGGCACTTGTGTGAGAAGGACTGGAATTGAGGGTAGGATGGTTGTCGTTTTCTTCAATGACAACTTAACTGTGCTTTGAAATAGCCTGTTATTTTCGTTGAATTAAATGTTGAACTAAATTATTATAATGTAAATGAGCTTCCATATACTGTCCCAGTGTGAAAGTAATTCGTCAACCGTAACTGCAGCGCTTCTCGTAAAAGTCCACTGGACTTTCACAGTTGACTGTTTACTTGGACATTTAGATATGTATCATCTACAGAGGTACAGATTTGATAATAGATAAGAAAACCTTTCTAGTGGTCATAGTTATTGTGTTAGGGCCACTTAAATGTAAAGGTCTGGAGTTCAGGGTAGGATGGTTGTCATTTTCTTCAAGGACAACTTATTTTGTTGAACTAAATGTTGAGCTAAATATTTATATCGTAAAAGAGCTTCCGTACGTTGTCCTAGTGGGAAAGTAATTCGTCAATTGTAAAAGTTAGCGCTTCTCGTAAAAGTTCAATAAAGACACAAAGATTCTAACAGCTAATGCTGACTGAAGTTTTTCATACTAATTGCTAGTCCATTACTTATACACTGAATTAACGACGGATTTTTCTGTTATTTCCTGATCATGACAAGGAGCACACGACCGGTGTGACCGGTCAACAGGAGGTGCTCACTTCTCCATGGCACCTGATCCCACCTCTGATGTTTTGGAGGTCCGTGTTTACTCTGATATTGAATACTGTTCGTTATCTCCACATCCTTCTTACTTGGATAAATACTGATTATAAGTCTTAAAAGTCTAATTGCAAACAACTAATACATTGCAATATTGCACGATCACTTGCATATGGTATTTATGTATAACGATAGATTCGGTACTCAACAATATACTATAATCACAAGAGGTATTTATCTATCTCATCTGAAGAAAGTTTTTGGCAAAGTCAAGCTTTTATAACGATCTTTTTTTGCAACTTGATATCATAGATTATATACTGTAGGCAAAAAGAAACGCAGGGTAGCATAATATTCAATATTTTTTTGACCGCATGGCCGAAAATTACGAAAATCGATTGGTCAGAATTACTCAACCGTAAATTAATGTATGACGTCACGAAAGGGAAACATGAAAAAGCCCAAAAACACGTAAAAATGACGAGTTTGTTCACAAATCTTGTACCATTTGATGCACCTGAGGTATACACATTGTTTTTCAATATTTCCGGATGATATGAATTTCTTGCTATCTTGGTACAGTATACAGAAGTTCCTTACGGTCTGGTTTTTCGAAATGCCTAAGTGAGAACAAAGCCTACAAGGGTTACTGAGCAGTTTCTTGTAAATTTTCTCCAATAGAACGTCTTATCCGTTGTCAGAGAGGGTCTCGAATGGTTTCCAACCAACCGTGACGATGACGTTGACGGGAAACAGAGTCACATTAAGATCGGGTTATTTATCCTGCCAGCTGTTTAATCGCCAACTTTTTACAACAAAAACTGCTATCAATACAGTAGACTATTATAATCATTTCATTCATCACAATACTGAAAGAAGCCAATTGTGCATATGGGTTTTTGAGTCGGTAAACTTCATGTTGTGTTCCTATCACTGACACATGCGCGTATCGTTTAGATATTTTTCTGATTTGTCCCTTTGGGGTAATGCTTATCATGCACCAGGTAAATGATATCTTGGTAATAACGACAAAAAGTAAACAAAGGTTTCACTTTTTAATTGTGGTAGAAATAACACTTTATTGACCAAGCTATATTAGTTACTTGAAAAAGTATTTGACACTGCGGCCCAATCTTCGCCGGAGATTCTTCCAAAAGCAAGGATAAGGAAGCATCTTATCCTAACACCCCCTTTTTCTGCTTTAAAATCAGGAAATTTTCAGAAAAAGTCTGGAAACACATTTGAAATGGTATTTGAAACTGAAAATAGTAATTTCCTGTTTACTGCCAATTTTATTTTAAAAAAAAGTTCTAGCCTATTTTGAATGGGTCAATTAAGACGACGTGTATGGAATTTTAATCACCATAACATAATATGGGGTATGTATATATGGTGCTCTTTATGTAAAACGATACCTGCTTTTGAGCATATTTCTATGAAGTGAAGGTCTTAAATGAAAGAAAAGGTATTTTATTAAACTAGAGTAGATTTAGTGGGATGTTTCTGTTCAATAGAAGATAAAATATTTCAGAATGATCCGTTAAAATGGACACCATTAGAACTACCTAAATGTAAGTCTCTTAGAGAAATAGTTACTTCAATTACCTCAGTACCCCCTTGCTTGTCGTAAATGGCGACTAAATGGGGCGGTCCTTCGGATGAGACCGTATAAACCGAGGCCCCGTGTCGCAGCAGGTGTGGCACGACAAAGATCTTTCCCTGCTCAAAGGCCGTAAGTGCCGAGCATAGGCCTAAATTGCAGCCCTTCACCGGCAATGGTGACGTCTCCATTTCAGTGAAATATTCTCGAGAGGGACGTTAAACAGTATACAATCAATCAATCAATTACATGAGGCATGAAATATACATAGATTTTTCCAGTGGAATTAAGAAAAAATGAAAGTTAATATTAAAAAGGAAATTTTTGAAAATAGTTGATTTATACAAAGAATAATGTGATCCTGTATGTCCCAAAACTGAGTAAAAATAAATTTTGTTAAACTTGATCAAATATTATCAAATAAATATTGAAAAACCTATGGAATATTTACACGAATTGAATTCAAGCAATATCATTTTTAGGACATTCATGCAGTGTATCTCAGAGTCGGTGTTCGTGGGAATGTGTCAAAAAATTGGGACCTCACAGCAAGTGGCCATGAGGAGAGATGTGATGGAAATCAGTAATATAGTACGGAATCAAAATACAGCTGCTAGAAGTGGCTCAATGTTGAGTGGAAGTCGAAGAGAAGGATTCAGACTGAAAGAATCAGATTTAGACATCATGATATGGAATGATAATCACCGTGTGATCTGGGACTTATCTCAGTCTCAGTATAACAACACACAGAGACAAAAACTGATCTTCTGTGACTGTTCTGATAGTCCACCAGGATTCACTTTGTTATATTTTCGATTTTCACGTTTGGGGGGTATCGTCATATTAGTTTCAATAATTCATGCATGAATTATAAGCCAAATCAAATGGGATTTTGGTTATGTTTTCTTTAAAGATGATTTTAAAAGGTAAATAGGAATACCAAAAAAAAAAAAAAAAATGAAAATTAATTTAATTCACCTGTAAGGTTTACCTTGCGTTTCTTTTTCATTTCAGTATACCGTAAATCACTTTTTATTCGCGAGAGCTTTATTTTCGCGTAATTACGCGAGACAATGAGCTCACAAAAATTTCATTCTCGCGTATAAAATGTTCCTTTTGGTTATAAAGAGAAAAAAAACAATTCCTGAAAATTTTGTATCACTAATAAAAAGTCAATGAATATCGCGAGAATAAGGTGTCGCGAAAATTTAGTGATCTACAGTATATACCATTTTGACTACAAACCAGTCTGTTGAACTGATTAATACAGAGAGCCTCAGATGGACTTTAACCCTTTACGGGGATGCTTATATGTAAATGTTCATGAAACCTTATTCTACATCTGATGTTCACAAAGGTTCTGTGATATTGCTCAGTTCAGGATTCTTGTTTTTCACTCTATGAATGAAATTGCTCACTGTTCGGCAGTATTCGCTATCTTTTCCATTTGGCCAGTAATTGTGTCGTTTTAGTCTGCATCCCATTTCTCTGTGATGACAGTAACTACAGACACTAATTATGCTTTCTTTAAATAACGTTCGAATAACCTCCAAGGTCGAACAAAATACTTATATCAGGGAAATAAACGTGTCCCTTTAACCTTGAAAGGAATTTGTCTTATCCTCAGTGTGTGATTATATGTTATGTTTCTGGAAAAATATCTACTATTGATAACAATTTTAATAACATGTACATAAAATTGTTTATATCTATATCAATTCTTAAAAAAGAGGAAGGTATGGGTAAAGGATAACGAAATGAAAATTACATAGAAGGGAATTGATCCTTATCTCACAAGTTGGAAAAACACTGCTTGCCATCAAATGACACCCTATTAGCAAAATGTTGTAGAAATTGAGAAAATTGTATGCTTTTTCGATCCTTTTTAGATTTGTCGCCCTATATTGGTGGAGGATTTCTTTGAGACCTTAACTTGGCAAACAAGGCCATTGAACAGTGAGATATCTGAATCGAGACAATGCGCGCTGTGACACTAGACCTCGATTTTCAAATTCTCATTTAAAGGACCTCCAACCTTCACGTCAAAATGCTGCGAGCTTTGTGATGGAATATTTACACTGAAGTTGATATAAAAAATATGCTTGAGTTTCTGATTAACACTTATATATACATGTAGGTTTTAGAGATCAGGTCCTCCAACAATCTGCTTGAATTCTCATAGGCACCAATTGCGCCTTGTTATAGCCGACCTTCCTTTGTATTCATTATAAACAGAATTTATTTGAAAAAAAAAACTTCTACATGAGAAAATAACACACTCGCTTAAGCCATCAGCCCGACATTAAGATATTTCTACGACACATTATCAATTAACAAAAGTTGGCGAAGTGGTAAGAATGTCTGTTCTGGGGTCATGGAGTAAGAAGCTGATCCTTACGTTGCGAGTTCGAATGCAATTCAGGGCTTGTAAACAGGCCTTTCGGATAAGACCGAATAAACCGAGTACCAGGTCGCAATAAGTGTTGACACTAAAGCGATCCTTCAATGCATAATGGCCCTAAGTGTCAAGTAAAGGTTTAAAACCAACTTTTCAATCCTCAACCTCCCTTACTTATGTAGCAATACACCCAATCACTTGCATATTAGTTTTACGTCTCAGTTGTTTCATTATGCGAAAAATGGTCTACGAATCAGCAATTCCCAAAACGAGTCAAGCTACTGAGAAACAAGTTGTCAAACAAGGATATAATATAAACAATTTTCTTTAAAGTCCTCATTTCGCAGGTTTTATGGTCCATACGTGGACCTTGTCAGCAAAAAGAATATATAATTAAGTGAAATGATAAATGACAATGTTTATACTTCATGGCATATTGTTAGACATTTATAGTACCAAACAGACCTAACCTGGCACCCAAGCAGTCCCTGTTTTAGGACTGCTCAGGGACCTGAGGGGCTGCTCTGGGAACACTCTGGGACTGCTCTGGGACCGCTTTTGGACTGCTCTAGAAAACAGACAAAGCAGTACATGTACCAGCAGTTTCTGGGACTGCTTTGTTCTCTAATGCGTGAAAAAGGTTCAGAGTGACATAATAGAACCACCTCTTATGTATTCTGAATTTACAGGCTTTCAATTGTTGTTATATTTACTTAAGGCGGAGAGGCGTTTAAAATAAAATGGAAGAAAACGGAATTACCGTATAGTTGGTTTTCTTGGTGGGTGTAAAATTTGGCGTTTTGCATGCTCGAAGGCATGCCAATGATTTTGGCGTTTTTTATTTTAGCGAAAACAGGGTTTCGGCTCTTTGCAGATGAACGCTAAGAAGGGTACTGACTATTTAAGCGATTAAAATTTTAGCGGACTACTATCATCTTTTAACGCCAGTGTGTAAATAATGAGCTAACAATTTGTTTGAAAAACGTCAGTCGTCATTTGACCATGTATTTGCTGGCATGGTCATTGTATCAACCAAAGAACTTACGAAATGATGACTTTAAACGAGACTGTTGATATTCCTGTTTCAGCAGCTTGTTTGTCAATAACTTATCTCGTTTTAGAAATTGTACATACGTAGAGCATGCTCTTGCGTATCGAATCAGTTGTGAGTTATAAACCCTGTATGAAGATGCTGAAGGTTATGAAATTAAATTGCTGCAAATGGAAGTAGCGGCTACTTATGGCGGGTTTGACCAGTCGATGGGGGATGATCTCAGTACTCTTTGACACCCGAACCCATTCTTGATGTTTTATAGGTCCGCGTTTGCTCTGCTCCCGGTAAGCATTGTTGAAATGGATTTAGCATACTGTTTGCTATATTCATACTTAGTTGCTACCTACATGTATATCATCCTGTTGAGTACGCTTTCTGTGATATACTTTTTGCATTAATATTTTTAATACCTCGCAATTTATATATCTACATGTACATGTACATCTTTTCATATTTTGATTATAAAGCATATTTTCTTTTTCTTTCAAAAAGTTGGATTAATCATTCAAGTACCGGAATATTAATACATGTATTTATATAATAGTGTTGCATTATGCATGTACTATGCCTAAATAGTAGGCAGGGTTTGACACATGGTGCACGAGCCGGAGGCGAGTACTTTCTCTTTTTTCTATTGTTATTATTATGCTGACTGTTAATTATTTAAATCTATTTGTGAAAAATATACTAATTCAAAATATTCATGCTAAAATTGTTTGCATGCATTATTTCAAAAATTCCCAAAGCAACACATCTTTATTTTTGTTTTGATAGTAAGCCTTATTTGTTTGCAAGGATCATTGATAATACATTTCAAGCGTCATATAAAAAAGCGTTTTAATGACCCTATAAAATCAGTTCATCTAACGATCTGTATGTAATTAGTTTGAAAGTTTGTTGTACACATTAATCTAAAGTTCCTTAGAATAATATAACTGTTTTCAAATAATATTTGTCTATCTTGTGTCAATTGTATAAATTAAGTTTATATATTTCATAAAATTATACCAATCAGTGATGTGTCTATGGCGTAATCGATAAGGCATCGGACTGACAATTTCATGGTCGTCAGTTCGATCCCCGGCATGTGCATGGAAGAATTTTATTCAGTAAATAAAGCCGTGCACTATTTCACACATTACGCTATATAAATGCACTTGCGATAATAGTTGGGTATGGGTTATATAGAGACAAACTGACAGGAAGCATAATAATCAGTAATAATAATATTGATAGCTCAGACGCCTACTTTCTCTTTTTTCTACCGATTAAATCTGTAATATACTCTTATAAAGCTCATTATTTCAAAAATTGAATTTTGTGATAGAGCCATGACAAGGATCTATATTTGTAAAGTGTTATCAGAAACGATAAACGTGTGAAACCCGACTTTTATGATCAAATGATGAAACATGAACACATATAATTGTCCTGCTCAAACTCTAGCTGATGATTCAAAAGATACCACACATTAGCAATATGCACTTTACAGTGTTTTCTAAACTTTTATCAAGATTTTAACAGAGATAAAGAAAATTCAGTTTCAGCAACAACAGCTGCAGCAAGGTATACATGTACTGCATTTTTACTATGGCGTGAGGTATACATGTACTGCACTCTTACTATAGCGTGAGGTATACGTACACTGCTATCTTACTATAGCGTGAGGTATACGTGTACTGCTATCTTACTATAGCGTGAGGTATACGTGTACATGTACTGCCATCTTAATATAGCGTGAGGTATACGGGTACTGCTTTCTTACTATAGCGTAAGGTATACATGTACTGCTATCTTACTATAGCGTGAAGTATACATGTACTGCTATCTTACTGTAGCGTGAGGTATACATGTACTGCACTCTTACTATAGCGTGAGGTATACATGCACTGATCCCTTCCTATTGCGTGAGGTATACATGTACATGTACTGCACTCTTACTCTAGCGTGAGGTATACATGTACTGCTATCTTAATATAGCGTGAGGTACTAAGTATACATGTACTGCTATCTTAATATAGCGTTAACCCTGCTCCCCCCCCACTATTTCTTGATACCAAATAATAACTAAAAGAATAGGCTTTTTGGTCACTAATCACTCTTTTATCCTTGTCCAATTATATTATATTAATAAAACAGTATGTACGTTCTAAAAATTTTTTATTTTTACCTGAATTTTTTTTTCAATTTACTACTTCTTGTATACATGCTTTATATGTATCCCAAGATTTTATTTAAATTAGAATGTTTTGTTCTGAAAAAGAAAAAAATGTGAGAATTTTCGTATCTTTTTCCTTTACCTCACACTGGCCACAAGTAATGGTCTAAATAAGCAAATATGTGTAAAATATTTGAATAATTACCATTTTTCTCTTTAATTAATGATATATATTAATCAAGTCATAAGCACTCTGTTTTTCCTTGATAGACACATAGAAATCCCAAAAGCATACTGTGTTTGTTTTTCTTTTTGTTTGAATGATTTCACAGAACCTAAAAATTATGCAAAATAGGATATGTGTAAATTATTTTATTTAAACATTGCTAGTGTGTGCAATGTTTTGTAAAAAGTAAAATATGAGGACAACCACAATGAAAAATAACAAAACTACAATAAAATATTAAATCACTTATAGTTCATGAACACTAAAAACACAAGAGGTAGCTTAGATGCCATAGATAGCATTTCCAATGACATACCTTTCGAAGATAATAGAAGGAATATGTCTACTTACAATCTTTGGGAATTCTGATGGGTACTGCTTGTGCCCCGTAAACTATCAGACTTATTTTTGTATTCAAATGAAGCAGAATATATATAAAACAAAGTCTACATGAAAAGAAGATGTCTTTTGATGTGGCCTTCGACTTTACATTTTTAACGACGTTTACAATAACTTTTATATCTTAAAATCCCTTTTCTGAATCGATGTAACATTTCAAGGCCGTTAAAAAATCGTCATATTTACTCTTTGTACATTGTACAAATCCTGTTTCACAAATGAAAAAAAAATTAACAATCCTTTTATCAGCAGACCTTTTCTTGTATTCATTTGAAGCAGAATTTGTACAAAAACTTACTCATGAAAAGAGAAAAACACTTGCTGTGGCATTCAACTCGACATTCAGATATATCGACGACTTATTGGCAATTAACAATGGTTATTGTAAATGTATTTCATTTAGTGTGTACGATATTTGGCGGAAATTGATTTTTAAACAAGTTAGCGTAGATTTGAATTAGCGCTTTCTGAATGTGCTTTCTATGAAAACAAAACATTTAGCGATGTACTTGATATTTAGCGAATGATGCTTTCCGCGAAATGCGCTAAATAGAATACACAGTCAAATGTAATACGTTTACAGATTTCTATTCTTATGTCGATACGACATATCCTGGAGAACTTGAGATAAAAGATACCACAGAGTCTGACTCATCTGCTTCATATTTAGATATTTTACTTGAAAGACGTTAATGGTAATCTAACAACCAAGCTCTATGATAGACGTAATGATTTTAACTGTTCAATCTTCAACTTCCTTTACTTATGCAGCAATATACCTGCATAACCTGCATACGGACTTAATTTCTCTCAGTTGATTCGATATGCAAGAGCATGCTCTCCATATGTACAATTTCTAAAACAAGGAAAATTATCGACAAACAAAGAGATGAAACAAGAATATTAGCCGTCTCGTTTAAGGACGTTCGATCCTGATATTTTGATCGTATTTCGTGCAGGTCCTTTATTCATAAAATTAAGCATCATTTTTAGGTTCTAACAATAAAACTGAATTCTACAATGCAAATTAAACTATATTCAATGAAAAAAACGCGATTAAATTCCATTCAGGTAGAATTAAGCTAGGGACTATATTTTGTGGCGGAAGGTTTTTTAGACGAAAATGATCAGTTTTTTCCATTTGAACTATAACAGTACTGTTAATTTTGGATGCCTATTTTTCCATGCTAGTTGCACACAAAGCTGTTTTTTGCAGTGAGATATGCTATGCTGGTTCTGAAATATCTATCAAATTATTTCTTATGAATTCTATCAACAAAGTGTGACAAATATAGTAAATATATTCTGAAAATCCGGGAAAAAATTGAGCCAACTTTAACGTAAAATTCACACTTTTTTAGTAATATCTGAAAATGTACATCATATACCCCCACTTTTGATGTTCTTTTCTAAATATTCAAGATAACTTTGACCTATCTGCTTAAAATCAGAAAAAGTTTAAGACTTTAAAACAATTTTTTTGCTTATTATATTTTCAATGCCGGAAAAATAACATTTTATTAGTGCAGAAAGGTCAAATAATTGATTCTGCGAAGCAATTTGAAACTTTTTCTTAGTCACAATTTTTAAGTGTCTTTTTTTAAACAGATTTAGAGTTCATTTTGTTTCATGCTTTAACTGGATAAAAATATTGAAGGGAAAACGTCGAAGATGTAATTTTTAATTAAGACACAAATTTCAGTGCAGAAAGGTCATATTAAATGTACTGTAGCGCTAAAAGAAGCATATTGACCCCCATTTTTTGATTTGACTTTCAATTAAGCTATCTATGTAGAAACTAAAAATATACTTGGCAAAAGAAGTTTAAGACTTTAATTATCAGGATCGAACGTCGTTAAAGTCATCATTTCGTAAGTTTTTTGGTCGATACAATGACCTTGTCAGCGAGAAGAATTTATCATTGAGTCAAATGGTGAATGACGTTTTTCATACTTCTTGATAGTCCATCATTTACACACTAAATTGATCATGACAAGGATCACACAGCGGGTGTGACTAGTCGGCAGGGATGCTCACTCCTCCAAGGCACCTACTCCCACCTCTGATGTTTCGGAGGACCGTGTTTTCTCTGTTCCTATTTAGTATTGTTTATTGGACTTTTTAGCTTGAATACTGTTCGGTATCTTTATACATTTTATTAAAGACAATCCAAAAACCTTAATTAAACATTTATTTAATTCAGTATATTTCATGAAAGTTAAGTGATTCATTTAAAAAGTAAAATACGTGACTTTCTTTTTTGTGTTTTTGTGATGTGTATTAATTTTATTTTTACTAACTTGAAATGATAGACTTTCTAACTTTTATTCTTATTTTTGTCTGATTTGTTTGGTTATGTACTAACAGCGCCTGTCCATCTATCATTAACATCAATTCAAACCGTCTAATAATTTAATTTATCTGCAAGGAAGATTTTTTATTGTTCACTTTTTATCAGAAAATGAGAAATTAATGGAGATGGAAAGTACACCTGTATATTGTTGTGAAAATTGAAAGATGGACAGATATGGATATACAGCAATTAATTCTTAGTAATCAGATGAGAGATAAATGGATATGGAAACGACACCTGTTTTATAATTATCAAAAGATAAACAGATGTGTAAACAACGCCTATTTT
This sequence comes from Saccostrea cuccullata, assembly GCF_032062105.1. NCBI lineage: Eukaryota > Metazoa > Mollusca > Bivalvia > Ostreida > Ostreidae > Saccostrea > Saccostrea cuccullata. Next base: position 132,695 of record NW_026919344.1, read on the forward strand.
AATTTCCGAATTCCCTATCTCTACATCAATTTCCATTGAAGGAGTAGGAAAAAAGATCTACATTACTAGTATGTACTCTGTCGCATTAATGAGGCGATTATTTTGTTTTCATAGAATAATATCTCGTAAAAATCGCATAATGAATCCTTACACTCCACGGCAGTCCGTGCTTTAAAACACAACGGAAGTGCATGGAAACTTACATTAACGTAAAATCAAATAATTATATTCGCACAAGACTTCCAACTCAATCCTGAATACGGAAATTAACATGGGGTTCCACTCGTATTTCATGTCTATTGGACAGCATATAGTTTATTCATATACAATTATGGACTCTTTTGGTGTTGAATATGATTTGTTTTTCAACAGAAAAATATTCATATTGACCTCGGCGATACATTTCAAGCAAAGTAAAAAAAAATGAAGAAATATGCTAAGCTGGTATATATTTTTTACACATTCAATAACTAAAGCTGTAAAAAAAATATGTAACAGTCTTAACACTACAGGTCTCAACATGTTCAAAACATGAATTCAACGAAAAAAGTGTTAAGCACTGCTTATACATATACTTTAATATGTATATAATTTGTAAAAGCAGAAATGAAAAAGGACAATGTGCTGTACTTAGTGGTACTTTTACAGAATTTAGCAGATGTGAAGCAAAACAGATTATCTTGCAAATACCCCTCCTAAAAACATACTGGTTCTTCAAGAGATAAAAAAAGAATATCAAATGTACTCTATATATTATAAAAGAAAATGCTCTCATTAAGGTCTGTTTTGATAAAGATTCATGTAATATCCTTGAATAAGTACATAGAAAAAGTAATAAAAATAACAAGATGCCTAAGGGCTACAAAGCTCGCCTGAGTCACTTTGGCCATGTTGTTCTTCAACAGATTCTTCCCCTATTGTACACTCCCTTTCCCAGGGATAATGATTTGGGAAATTTGGAATCGGCACTACCCTAGGATGCTTCCACATATGTTTCAGCTTTCCTGGTCCTCTACTTCTTGAGAAGATTTTTAAAGTTTTTTCCTAAATATTTTCAATGTAAAAATTGGATGCCATATTGTGGCTCCGCCCTGCCTCGGGAGGTCATGATTTGAACATTTTAGAATCTACACTACCCAAGGATGCTTCGAAATAAGTTTCGACTTTCCTGGCCCAGTGATTCTTGAGAAGATTTTTAATGATCCCACACAATTTTCGTCTTTTCTTGATTATCTCACCTTGGAGGGGGGATTTGCCCTTCATTTTGACGATTTAATCTCTTCTTTACATAAGGATGCTTTGTACCAAGTTTGGTTAAATTTGGCCCAGTAGCTTTTGAGAAGATGTTGAAAATGTGAAAAGTTTACAGACGGACGGACAGCTAGACAGACAGACAGACGGACGACGGACTTTGGGTGATCAGAAAAGCTCATTTAAGCTTTCAGCTCAGGTGACCTAAAATGGTAACAATTTCATTTCTAAACTTTTTGTAAACAATGTTTTCAATCGTGTATTGTCCATTGGAAGATGATCTCTTTGTTAAAAGAATTTTGACTAACTGAAAGGAATGAACCCTTGATAAAGCTACAACTGACCATGAGAAAAATCGGGTCTTAAAAATTTAGTCCTTATTTCCCTTCCCGGCCCGGGTTTTACTACCCATTTTAGTCACATTCTGAATGTAATACGCAGGAGCAAGATTGCAATAAAAGAAATCAAGATAATTTCTGGAATTTTTTGAGAAATTTTCGTTGATTATCAACAAGCAAAGTTTAATTAAGGAAAAATAATAATTAAAAAAACAAAACAAATCTGTATTCTTCAAGTACCTATGATGTTTAAAATACATAAAACAAAAGACAGTACTCTTCCAATTTATCGGTATTGAATGCCAAAATTTCGATTTTAATTTCAAAAAATAGAATCATTTTAATATAGTAGTATAGATGTAAGAAATCACATTCTAGTCTGTCTTACTTTTTAAGACACAAAAGTAAGATATTATACAATTATTGCTGTTTTTTAGGTCAATACAATGATTTAGACACCTGAGGAGTACAATATTCACTGAGTCCGAAGGTCCAAGAGAATATAGTACTTCGAAGAGGGTTAAATCATCGTATTGACCGCAAAAACAGCAATAACTGTTTTATTATATGATTAAATGATAGCAAACTTCTACAAGACTGTTTCTTTGCTTTAATGGAAAGTTTTAACAAGAAATTTCAACAAGAACACATTGTAACAGACAAAAATTGACAGGTCAATAATTCCTTATATTGACCTGCAATAATTCCTTTCGTTATATCCTTATAAATATCCTTCTATATATTTATTACTAATAAAAAGTCCAACAAAAGAAATGTTTATTACATCGGTCTAACAATTTAACTGTTGACCGGTCTTACATAAGAATTGTTAGACCGCAACGTCACTGTTACGTCACGTCACTGACACGTCACAAGTAATTAATCATCGTTCAATATCGGCGACGCGCAAATAGCCGAAGTTAAGAGCTACAAGAGTTGTTGCTAACAGCAAGGTAAGGAAGAAGGGAAGAGTATGTCTTATGATAAATAATTTTTGTGATACAGTAAATATATAATTGATTTTGTTCTTTCTCAGCTTGGTGTTTTATTTACTGATTAAGCCATAATTTTCCATATACAGTAATTGATAATATAGCGTGTATTGATTAAATTGATCAATCTTAAGTGAGCAGTGAAGGGTATATCAAAACAGTTATAGACTGGGATTCGGGCAACATATGATTTGTTGGAACTGAAGGTGAAAATGTTGCCCTTGGCCTGCGGCCTAGGGCAACATTTTCACCTTCAGGTCCAACAAATCATATGTTCCCCTCATACCAAGTCAATAACTGTATAGTATTGACCTGGAACGTCACGTGCAGGTCAATACAACGTAGTATTTTTCTAACATAGTTGGATCTCAGCCAGTCAGAGAGAAGGAAATTATTCAATCATATAACAACATCTAATATTTTTGATACACCGAAGTATTATACTGAATAACTACCAAGCATAAAGTATCAATTGAATTTTCAAACCATGGTATTACTGGTAGTCATAATACTGACGGGTTAAGTTTTCTGATTCCAGTATATATATATAAATAAATATATTTTTTCGGATTAAGAGTAAACTGTTGCTGAGATATATCAAAAATCATGGAACATAATAATTGTACTTTTTGTTAACTGAAATCTTTTTTGCATTTATTATGTTCAATGAATACTTTCTATAAATTGGTTGTAGTATGAATGTACTTTTTTAAATTTCATTTTTCTTTCCAACATATTAGAAATTCTTCCAATGCATAGGTTGTAAATTCATAGCATGGTGCGATATGCCCTTGCTCGTATCACAGATAAGAAACGAATACTGGTTGGTCTTTTTTTCCAAAAAGCCACGCCCCTTTATCAGTATTCATAGAAACATATCAAATCAATACATATGAATAGGCTATAAATAAGAAGTCCCTGGCAACAATGTTACGAATTCAATAAGAGAGATTCACTGCTAAAAAGATGCTTCAAAGAAAAATCTTACATTTTTACCTTGCAAGTTTTTTATTATTTAACTTGTGTCAACGAGTTTTAAGTATCACATGTAATTTTGAAAAATATTGTAGCATTGTAAATGAAACAACGAGGGAAATGACATGTTCTTTCAAAAATGTAATTAAATGGAATATGAAGGACTTCAGAGACTGGCTTGATAACAACGAAAACGTTAATCACGTGGATGTCGAAATTACTTGCTTTAAAAATGGAGGTGTTTTTTTACCCTATCCTTTTAAAGCCAGAAATCTGCGTAAGATTGATGTGAGAAAATGTTTCATTGATGGGTTTTATTCTGAGTACCTGACAGATTCAAAATATCCCGATACCTTGAAAAAAATGGTACTTAAAGATGTCAAAATCTTTCAAGATCCCATTAAAATGCTATTTCTTGTTAGCGAAAAACCGTTCTCTAAGGCAATAACTTGTGGACAAGAAACTGTTGAAGATGTTTCTCTGGTTAACGCTAAAACTGTGGACCCTTCAACTTCACAAATGCTCGAAGATATGTCCGATTTCTCGGGAATGGATTTAGATAGCACGAGAGGAAATGCTACTGCTGAAGATGCCACATGTTACTACAAAAACCTAAAGACACTTGATGTTATTGGCAGCGACAGTTTATTTAACTTGCATTTTGAATATATGACGGACAGAACCATTTATCCAAAACTCACAATACTGAGATACCGACCAAAAAATCTTCTAACAGTCCCATCGCAACTAACCCAGTGGGATGTTTTCTTCCCTTCTTTGACCTTTTTAGATCTCTCCCACAATAAGCTTCAAAACTTTTCCTTTGCTCATCCGAGGCGCGAAAAGAATTTTTTCATTCTAAATCTAGAGAACAATAATATCACTACAGTGCCGGATGAAATCGGAACATATCTAGCCTGGAATCCAATGATTTTTATCAAACTCCACGGCAATCCCATTCACTGTGATTGCAGCGCAAAGAAACTCTATAAGTACCAAACAAACGTGAACAAAATAAGTGAAAATCACTGGATGGATTATTTTGTATTGTCCGAACCTACTTGCAAAACACCAGGAGAGTATCAAGGTATAGAAGTAACCTACCTTTCGTTGTTCAACAATTGTTAACAGTAATTTGTCGTCATTGAAAAATGCGTGGATTTATTTTTCAACCATTATTTTCCCGAATGGTCGTACTTCTTTCATGAAAGTGGCATTTACAATATGACTTGTTTTATGTGACATTTTTAATTTAAAATTATTTCAATTATTATATATATTGTTGGGATGAATGGAAATAAAAATGGTGTTCAAATGTTGTTAAGTCATAGACAAAGATGATTCATTATTACTCAGATGTTAAAATATACTGAAAGGAAAAAGAAACGAATAGTAAACTTTTGAATTCAATTAAAACTATATTATTTCGGATATGTTTTCCAGAATTGTTATCTCACCTTCTAATTTATCTTTCATCAACAATTTATAAAAAATCTTGTGTGACTTTGACTGATAATTCATGAGCTTGAGAAAAAAAGATACCACAGAGTCTGACACATCTGTTTCATACTTTCAATAGTCGGTACAATGACAATGTCAGCAAATACAATTTATCATTGAGTCAAATGCTGACTGACGTTTTTCATTTTTAATATTAGTCCATTATCTATACACTGAATTGACGATGGATTTTTTTCCGTTGCTTCCCGATAATGAAAAGGGGCACACGGCGGGTTTGACCGGTCAGAGGGATGTTCACTCCTCCATGGCACGTTATACCACCTTTGATATTTTGGAGGTCTGTGTTTGCTCTGCTCTGATTTTGTATTGTTTTATGGACTTTGATATTGAATACTGTTCGTTATCTCCAAATTCTTCGTTAAAAACATCGTTTTTGCATATTTGAAGCCAGTATAAATTTCTTGCAATCATGGTATGGCTGACGGAAATCACATTGGGTCTAGTAATTGAATTGCAAAAGTGAGTAAAATGACAACAGCATGTTGCTGTGCAGGTTGTTTTTAACTTTTCAACCAAAAAAAAAAATTCGGTTGTCAGAGGGTAACTTAAAAGGTTTCAAACCACCATGACGGTGACATTGGCGCGAAACAACGTTACATCAAGATAGGGTTTCTCATCATGCCACCTTGGTTATTGTCAAGGCACTCTCACTGAAACAGACATTTATACAGCAGACAATCATACTCATAATTTTCACCCGTACACTTACAGAAACTCTCTGCTCTAATTTCGTCCGCGAGCTTGGTCACTTTACGTCGATTTTACTCTCACACGCGCACATACACTTCGTATGTGTATTTTTTAGCATGTTCACACTAGGGAAAATGTATCCAGTGTTTGACGAGAATTTCTTACAAACATTCACGTGTATCAAACTAGTTGGATTCTGTAAATTCTATTCTTAATCTAAATTCGTGGGATCCATTGGCCGGGGGATTTTTTTAGCGTTGGAATGTTATAGCTACTCTCAACCATTAAGACCACCCTCGGAAGGTTGAATAATAATCCTATGAGAAAGATGAATGCTCTGATGAACTTGATGCACAGGAGAATCAAGGCTGTTACTGATGCACAATGGAGATGATAAAAAAAAATTATTTTTAAATTTTTTTGGAGTCTTGACATATCAATTTCAATAATGAAACATAAGGAGATAACGAACAGTATTCACTAGTTTTCATATTGCCCCTCAATCTTTTAATATGCGATTTTAACAATGATCCACTCTTACGAGGTGTCAACGTCTTCCTTTTCATATCTGGCCCATAGTTTGGCGTAGTCTTCAACAGAATTCATAACATTTATGAAATTCTGACACCAGTTGAAGAATTGCGGTCCCCTATATTTAGTCTCCCTGATTAGAAACACCTACCAAGGCATGATATGCAGAGTTACCCATGCTGGCCAGATGTCTGAGAGTTTCGAGGTCAAGACAGGAGTCCGACAAGGTTGCTTGCTGTCACCATTTCTTTTTCTCTTGGTCATTGATTGGATCATGAGGACAACCACAGCAGGCAGGAACAATGGCATACAGTGGACACTCCTGACGCAACTTGACGACCTTGATTTTGCAGATGACCTGGCTCTCCTTTCACACAACCAGAATCAGATGCAGGATAAAACAACCCACCTTGCAACAACATCGGCAGGAACGGGCCTCAAAATTAACTTGAGGAAGACAGAGTTGATGAAGATAAAAACCACTGTCCTAACACCAGTCACAGTTGGTGGTGAGGCCATCAAAGAAGTTGAATCCTTCATCTACCTGGGGAGTGTGGTGGACAGACACGGTGGCACAGACTGCGACATCAAGTCAAGAATTGGCAAGGCTAGGACTGCATTCACCATTTTAAAGAACATCTGGGCCTCAAAGAGCATACGTACTACCACCAAACTGCGGATCCTCAACTCCAATGTAAAGTCCGTCTTACTGTATGATGCAGAGACGTGGAGGATGACTAAAGCTACCTTGCAGAAGATCCAGACATTTTACAACACCTGTCTCAGGCGCATCTTCAACATCCGATGGCCTGATAGGATCTCAAATGAAGAACTATGGATGAGAGCAGGACAGGAACCAATGGAGGTACAAATAAGACAGAGGAAGTGGCGCTGGATTGGACACACATTAAGGAAGTCATCATCCAGCATCACACGCCAGGCCCTGACTTGGAACCCACAGGGCAAAAGAAAACGAGGACGACCTAGAAACACCTGGAGGCGTGACTCGGAGTCGGAGCTAAGGACACAGAATATGACCTGGCACGATGCAGCCAGAGCAGCCCAAAATCGTGTTCGTTGGAGGACTGTCGTTAATGGCCTATGTTCCTCACGGAACGACAGACCTAAGTAAGTAAGTATATTTTGGACTTTTTTAAATAAGTGATCCAAGTTCCTCATTATTAACTATATTTAGGTCACCTGTAATAACGTGTCCAGCAGGACTATAGTTATAGGGTGAAGAAGAACATGGATAACATGGATAAGATGGAGGATTGTGTTTCAGATACTCGATATCTAGGCCATGTAAAGTTTTTTTTATGATTGAAAAATTAAGAAGCAGTGGTCGATGTATATTTGTAGGAAATACAAGGTGTAGTCTTTAACTTGAAATATGATGGAATACAAGACTGGACTCTTTCGTGATTAAGAATATATTAACCGCGCCAATTCCGTTACTGGCATATTGAAGTTTAAGGAAAAGACGGATATTTGCAGCTGCAGTTTCCTCAGTAAAACGTGTGAGTTTAAAAGCCTGTGTTTTGCAATATCCATAATCACAGATCCAAGCCTATATTCTGGTGTCGAGGAATCAAAAATTGGACTTTCCTTGGACTTTTCAAGAAGACTATTTCAAAATTTCAGAGGGACATCGTAAAGTTTGGTGCGAATTTGATGAAAACCTAACTGTTGATTTACATAAGGTAGTAATGAATCAAAAGAGACTTCGTGTATTACAGGTTTATTGTAAGACCGATGCCCATGACTACGCTTACGTCTCTGTGTATGGTTAAAAATCCCATCATTTACATTGATACACTGTAGACTTGAAAGATGTCCAATGACATTGTCATTACATCCATAGCAAAAGGCTGTCGCTAGTTTTCAGATCCAAAACTCTTCTCATTGTCTACAGAAAGGTGTTCTCAGTGACGGACTGTTTGTGTGATGATAAATCTTTTCGAGAATTCTAACTTTTGGTCAACACTTTTGTGTATAAAACAATGTAAGAAACCCTTTGTGTACAGAAGTATACCAACTGAAGTCTATATGTCATTCCAATAAATGATATCCCATCAATCGTTTCTATAAATGATATCCCATCAATCGGCACTTAGGTGGATATTTTTCACCATTCCTGAAAACGCAACATCGTACAAGTCAACTATTTATAATTTATCTTTTTAATAATTTAATTAAAGGTATGCATAAGTAATAATCTTTTTGATTTACCAATGAAACGCTTTTACCATATGTGCAACTTGAAAATTAAGTGAAAGGCCTACACCTAATATGTCCAGACAGGAGCAAATTCGTACAAAACATTAAATAAACATCATGAAATATGTGGAGATAACGAACAAGTGGGACCAAATCAAACATGGACCTCCAAAACATCAGAGGTGGGATCAGGTGCCATGAAGGAGTGAGCGTCATATATTGAAATATGTGATGCTTCCTTGAACATAGGTTTTAATCAACAATAAATATCTTAAAATCATTTGCTGATAACTATATTTGATTTAAAGATGGGTAAAATTCAACTGAAGATAGAAACAAAAACTAAGAATTATAGATAAATTATATGATGGAATATATATAAGTAAAATATATATGAAATTGAGTTCAACTTTGTTTGTACCTAACCGTATCTTCATGTACATGTAGCTTCATGTAGAGTATAACCAAACCAAAGATGATGCCCATTCCTCCTGATAACATCTCTCGTACACTTTGTATGAATAAGCCAAAATACGATCGGATAACCTATTACATTTGCTAACAAGGTCATCATAACGACCATAAAATTAATTTACGAAATGTCGACTTTCAACGATGTTGTTGAAATCTCTGTGGTCAACTTCTCAGTGAGTAGCATGCCTTGCAGATGCGTACGAGATTTGCATGCATATTAGGCCTCTTTAGCTCCTGACCTTTCAATAATTTACAATAATTAATAACAATTCTCTGTAAGCATTTAAACTCTTATATAGGGAGAGTGGCACGCATGGTCTTGGATTTTTATGAAACTTGACACACATTTCTATATTGATGTATGAAATTTAAAATCATAATAATATGGTTGTTATGGCCCATTGTTACTATGGCAACCAACATACATTTTTTCATGGCCTAAAAATCGCTACATTGTGATGTATAATTACTATTTTTTGAGTTTTTAAAAGTCTTTAACAGAACAAGATATTAACATGACTTTACCTTTTTGCCAAATTACACCATTTTTATTGTTCTTCAGGTAATTTTAAGCATTTCAGTAACTTTACCTTATAGAAAAAATACAACAACAACCCCCCACCCCCCTCGTTTTTAAGTAGGCTTTTTCAGGGGGAAAATAAATTTTAGATTTTAGGCTCTTTTGAAAGGCCTTGTAGAAATTTTTGCGGACAGTTGGAAAAAATTAAATATATTGGTTTGAAAGCCCATGTATAGTTCTACTATAAACAACAAAGAACCACTTGGTGCTCATATATAGTTTTCGTGTTACCATGATTACAAACTTATGCTTTTAAAGAAAAAAACCCAAACAAGGATAATAAGTATATACAATCAGTTTACATATAATACTTAATTATTTTAAAATGGTTTAAAACAAATTTAGATATATGGTAAACAATAGCAAAAAAAGGAGAAAAAATCATTTTTTTATGTCTAAGGGTCAAGGTGAAAATGGCATATTTAGATGGAAATTTAAGGAAATTCAACACATCAACACATTCCCAATACTTTTGTTTTAAACAACAAATGATTAAACAAAATTACAGTTCTGATTGACAATTACTAGCATTATATGAATTGGTTAATTATATTTGGACAGAAGGTCAAAGTTCAAGGTCACAATGGTACATAAATTTTGCGTTTTTGTCTCCTGCTTTCACTGAAAGTGGGGGATATTAGTTTGGGTTAGTTTGTCCATCCCTTCGTCCGCCCGACTGTCAGTCTGCCTTTTGTAACACTTTCTTTTGGTGCCTTTGCAATGAAATTATACATAGCAACTCCCTGTGGCCTAAGGAAGACCCCCATTGATTTTAAGGTCAAAGTTCAAGGTCATGTATTCATAAAGTCTCTTTTAACATTTCATTATTGAGCAAGAAGCATCCGATCTGCTTCAATAAAATTTTATACCACAACTCGCTATGGCTAAAAAACCCAATTGAAATCGAGGTCAAAAGTTCAAAGGTTAAGGTCAAAAAAATCCCTAATACAATCTGTTTATGTGTAAACCTCTTATTTCCGAAGGATATCTCAAAAAGCATTTAAGCTTTCTCAATAACATTTTATATCATAACTCCCTATGGTCACGCCCGTCTCTCTCTTTAAGTGTCCAACCCCATCCCTACCACTCTCCGAACCCCCATCCTTCTAAATGTGTACAAGTTCTTTTTTCCTTTAGCAGGGGACACAGATTCTTTGAATTAACTTGATAGTTAAGCATTTATACTCGAGTATTCGAAATAATGTCGTAATGTTGTAAATGTCGTATCCTCTATCCGTTATATTCAATGTTTTTTAATTAAATTGGTATATTACATACCCCCCTTGGCTTGCATAATGTGAGAATGTTTATAATAAGAACGGTTTTATATCATTTATTCATATAAAATTAGGCAATTAAGAATATTGAAAGATTTTAACACTTTCCATATTGAGTGACTTGTACCATTTTATTTTTTTAAGAAAAGAATAATATTTCCGAGGTTTTTTGATCATAATTTCATAAATTTCAATTATGAGAACTTTACTTAAATACATAATTCACAAACTGAATGTGATTTTTTTAATATCTAAAGCAATAGGCATTCTACATATTAAATAATCTCATTTAATTGACGAAAAGTCTATTGTGGTTTATATGCTTATACTAAGTGCAAGTTAATTTGGTTGCAACATTCCTTGGCACGACCTATCTAGTACAATCACACAAAACTTTCACAATTATCGGCTGTCATCCGAGGTACTACTGAGAAGATGCCACCCGTACGCACTCGTACAGCTACGAGAGGGAGGAAAGAATATGCCAGGAGCTTCGTAACGCCTTCCATGGGCAGGGGAAGGAAACAGAGGCGAGAGGGCGAAAGTACACGATAGGCGAGATGTCACTGGGGACCCGTCGACCACATGGCGATGACATTCAACAGGGCGTCGACGACAGTCACACACCAGCGGGGGCCATCATCAATGTGGCCAGTCAGAGTCAGCTTGACGGTCAGCCTCAGGGAGACGAAGCTACAAATCAGGAAATTGGTGAGTCTGATATTCTAATTCCACCCACTGAGAATTTTGATGGACCAAACTTAAGTATTCAGGAATATCAACCAATATTGAACACTTGTGCCTTTGACCCGATCAAAGCACATGTCCCTCAAAAGCTCAAAACAAAAATTTGGGAGGGACAATTGATAGATTTGTCCCTGCTCTTAAAATCCGCTAGGGAACTGGTCGACCACGAAAACACACAAGGTCATAAGCTCAAATACGCAACGGCACTATGTGCCTTGTCAAGCAAAAATCAAACACTTTCCTATCTATTGAAAAATGGACTTCTGCATTTATTATATTTATAAGTATTATGCTGGAAAAGTATAAAACAGATCCAAGGAACTATTAAAATACATGCGGGTGTAAGAATTGCAGCATCCCGATTCACAGGCTGGTTCAAATATGATGAACAATTTCGCCTACTCAAAGTGTCTAACCCCCAGTCTTCCTAGGAGCAAATAAAAAGCAAATTGTGGCTATTATGTATCAAGAACAACAGTCTAACTCAGGCTCAAGACAGAATAAACCGTCAAGGCAAAGTCAATCACACAAATTACCCAATCTCAGCCCAACAAAATCGTTAACATCTAGTGCTAATACTACTCAATACTCTCTTATTATAATGCTGGCAAATCATGCAGGTTTTACCCAAATTGTAGGTTCAACCATGCATGCAACTTGTTGTCGGAAGACATGCAGCATTCAAGTGCAAGAGCATAAAAGAGTTCTAGCCTTGTAGTATCAACTTGTACACTGGGAAAAACTCCTATTAATGTCAACTTATTGTCTGACTACCTACATAATTATAAAGAAAAACAGTTATTTTAAATGGTTTCAGTCTGGGTTTCAAATTGCAGTACCAGGGCTCCAGAGATTATAGGGAGGCAAATAATCTAAAAAGTATTTACCAACATCCAAATATTGCACAAGAAAAGATAAACAAAGAAGTTTCCTTTGATCATCCACCATTCTCCTCCTTACAGATTTCACCTTTGGGTCGACTGTCCCTAAAAAAGATGGCGATTTTCGTCTCATCCATCATTTATCATACCCAGAATTTTACTCAATAAATCATTTTATCGATTCCACAGCTTGTTCAATACATTATGCTTCAGTTGACGATGCAGCAGCTATAGTGGCCACCTTAGGACCTGGAACATTGCTAACCAAATCCGATGTTAAATCTGCCTTCCGCCTTCTCCCAGTGGCATGCTCAGACTTCGAGTTACTGGGTTTTAAATTTAACGACAAATATTATTTTGACAAAATGATGCCATTTGGCGCATCCATAAGTTGCGCAACATCGGAAAAGTTTGCAACAGCCTTGCATTGGATTATTCAGAATAAGTCTCGTAACCCCCATATTCTACATTACCTTGATGATTTTCGTTTTGCTGGTAAGAACAACTCAGATCAATGCAAATCTGTACTGGCTCAGTTTAAGCAAATTTGTCGTCAAGATATTGGGGTAACCCTAGTTCTGGAAAAAACCACTGAACCCGACGCAATCATAACATTTTTGGGCATTGAATTTGATACAATTAATATTGTCATGCGTCTCCCTCAAGACAAACTTGACAATCTCAAACAAACTATTGATCTGTTTCTCCAGAGGAAAAAAGTCTTCCTAAAATCGGTGCAGTCACTTATAGGCTTGCTTAACTTTGCATGCAAAACAGGTGCTCCGTCCGAATGGGCGATGAGTTCACCAACTTGAATCCACCAGTGTCGTGCTTTTATATTATATTAATAAAACGGTATGTGTGTTCTAACATTTCTTATTTTTAGTTGAATTTTTTTTTTCAATTTACTACTTCTTGTATACATGTTTTATCCCAGATAGCAACATGTTATTGGACCATTATTTGGCCAACAATGCTCCTTATATTGGGTCACCGTTTGCATTTAATATTGGGCCAACCGTAATTTGCTCATCGGCCCTTAATCAGACCAGCTTGTTGGCTTATTGTTGGGCCATTGTAACAGACGATATTGGGCCATTTTTGGGCCAATGTATTCTTTCAATATTGGGCAAACGTAGTTTTTGTTCAGTTGGGCCATTGTAAGCAATTAATGTTGGGCCAACGGCAATTTGCTCATCGGCCCTTAATCAGACCAACTTGTTGGCTTATTGTTGGGCCAATGTAACAGACGATACTGGGCCATTGTTGGGCCAATGTATTCTTTCAATATTGGGCAAACGTAATTTTTGTTCTGTTGGGCCATTGTAAGCAATTAATGTTGGACCAACGGTAATTTGCTCTTCGGCCCTTAATCAGACCAGCTTGTTGGCTTATTGTTGGGTCAATGTAACAGTCGATACTGGATCATTGTTGGGCCAATGTATTCTTTCAATATTGGGCAAACGTAATTTTTGTTCTGTTGGGCCATTGTAAGCAATTAATGTTTGGCCAACGGTAATTTGCTCATCGGCCCTTAATCAGACCAACTTGTTGGCACGTTATTGGGCCAATGTATTCTTTCAATAGTAGGTAAACATCATTTTTGGGCCAATGTCTGTTTGTATAGATCTTATTGGCTTTCCATCAGGACAACTCATTTGCCCTTCACTGTTTGGCCATCTGTCCTTAAAATTGAAACAACAAAGTACCTATAATAAGGTTAGACTAGTTTTGTAGTACATTATTCTTATAAAAGCCATTTAATATCATATGTGCTAGATTAATACATACGTGTATTCACAGTATCTCATAAGATTACCATCAGCAAGTAATGTATTGTAAGTAGCTCTACATTAATGCAAAGAAAAAACCTGAGAAAAAAGAAAACAAAAAATGAATTAAATTATCACATATTTTATTGTTCGGTTCATGAAGAAAACATTTATAAAGAACAAAAAGTTAATGTTTATTTGTAGCGATACATGCAGAGTTACATGTATACTCCCTCATCGATTTGTATACACAAGTTCAGTAAATTGCAGATATTAAAAAGAACGTCTTAAAAGCATTGCTGTACTAAAACAATTCTAAAATAAATCCCACCATATAGCTTACTTAAACAAAGTAATGTTTCTAGCACCTGCAACGTGTTTGTTACCGACAAACAGACACAAAAAGGGTAGAACCACGGGTATATCACAGTATATACCAGAAAAAAGCTAGGCACTTCCACTTTCCAACTGATCCCCCGAATCTCCTCCTCCTCCCTTCTTTTTCTTCTTGGCCCGTTTCTTCCTTCCCCATTCCTGTCCTTGGAATATCTAAGCCATTCTTGGATAGTGTTCTCAATGTGTTTGTTTTTCCAATCTCCAGTAGCTCGGTTTTTCGAACACTGTCTAAAATTGTAGTATTTCATACTTAAATACATTTGTTACTTTTCTCAGTATATAAAGACTAGTAAACATACGAATAAATTTACAAGTATATCACTTTATGTTTAAGCTGTCAACATGGTCAATTAAGGGATAACCGTCTAATTACTAGCATTTGGTTTCATGATGTGATTACGCAATTGGCTTGCGTGATGATATGCATTATAGCTGAAGGCATTTACTTTATGCATAAAACTGTCACTCAAACCAATCGCTTGATCATCATCATGAAACCAAAAATTTTTACAGTTATTCCTTACATTTACCTGTCTACATGCTCTTGATTCTGCAAATTTCACCTGCCCTCCAATTTTGATTGTCGCCCAAAATATATCCAACGTTATGTATGCAAAGTAAATTTGTCGATACAATAATCAAATTTTAAATAAAACCACCCGATTTAAGTTGTAACCGAATAACTTTTGTTTCAACTTCAACATTTTCAACATGTTTGATCATGTGATTAACATTGTTGACTACAACAAAGCAAACATATCATAAATACTTACATACTGGATGCAGATGTGCAAGGTATCGATCTCATTACGCTCGTGTCAGATTAAAAATATCGCGAATATTATAAGTTGCCCAGATGATGTCTACCCATGATGCTCAGCAAGATACATGGTACTGGGCCAAGTTAGGGCCGATGCCATTTCCCCAACAAAAATTCTCTCTCATAACATCCGTTTTATGATATAATGCCAACAGTTAGCCCAACATTGGCACCATGATCCATCACCAACTATCAGTATTCCATTTTGGACCATTGTTGGCGCAATAAAGGTAACCCAACAACGATAATACAACCATAATGTAAGATTGGGCCAACGATGTGCTGCTATCTGGGAAATAAGCACGCACACAATTAAAAAAAATAGAATTAAACACTCTTTGTACTGGTGTTGTGATCACTTAAATTCAAAGCTAACATGTTGAAAATATCATATCTAAATAAAAGCAGTCATCCAACGAAAAGCTTGGGCATAGAATGTCCTCTTAATAATTTTAGAATGTGCATCCAAATTAATACTTAGAACCAAAGTTGTCCCAAAATAAAGCTCAGCAGCTAATCATAAAATTGACACCATCATTTAGTCGGCAGTATAATAATTGAGCCTACGTTGGTCCAACATAAATATCCCATCTTTGAAACACCTAAACAAAATAACACGCGTGTTAACATCGGGCCAACGTTGGGCCAACATACTACTACCAACTTGATAAGACACTTTCTTTAAGAGTGTATTACAAACATTGGGCCAAAGATGGGCCAACATACTACTACCAACTTGAAAAGACACTTTCTTTAAGGGTGTATTACGAACATTGGGCCAACGTTGGGCCAACATACTACTACCAACTTGATTAACCCCCTTCCCCGCAGTCACGCATTTTAACGGATATACTATTTCCTATTTCTAACGCAAAATCACGCATATACCGTTTCCCCGCAATCACGCATTTTCACGCACTTTAAAAAGTTCATTTTATCTTCAATTTATTGCAAAATTCCTTCTATTTTGTACTTGCTTTAAACTCATAAAATAAGGAAAGTAATTTTCTCATTAAAATATCACATAATAATATTTTTACGCTAAACTTTAGAGAAACTGTATACCAGACTACAAAGTGCTTGCGGGGAAACGGTAACGTCATATTTCTATGATGTGACATTAAGCGTATGTTGCATAAAAATTCAGTAAGTTGTAAAGAGTTAAACACTTTTGTTAAGGATGTATTACAAACATTTGGCCAACGTTGGGCCAAAAATACTACTACCAACTTGATATGACACTTTCTTTAAGGGTGTATTATAAAAATTGGGCAAACGTTGGGCTAACATCGGCATCATTCCTTCCTTGGAAAGTAAAGTGGATGGATTTTGCTTACGTTGGATCAACGTTGGGCCAACATAGGAATTTTGTCATGGTCGAGAAGGTTGACATGGTAACATTGGTCCAACGTTGGCGCAACGTTGTTCAGCCAACGCCAACCATACAACCTTTTACCAGTTTTGGCCCAACATAGTCATGCTATCTGGGATATATATCCCAAGATTTTATTTAAATGAGAATGTTTTGTTCTGAAAAAGAAAAAAATGTGAGAATTTTCATATCTTTTTCCTTTGCCTCATACTGGCCACAAGTAAGGGTCTAAATAAGCAAATATTTGTAAAATATTTAAATAATTACAATTTTTCTCTTTAATTAATGATATATATAAAATCATGTCATAAGCATTTTGTTTTTCCTTAAGACACAAAGAAATCCCAAAAGCATACTGTGTGTTTTTCTTTGCAATGTTTTGTAAAAAGTAAAATATGAAGACAACCACAATGAAAAATAACAAAACTGCAATAAAATATTAAATCACTTATAGTTCATGAACACTAAAAACACAAGAGGTAGCTTTGATGCCATGGATAAGCATTCCCATTGACATACCTTTCGAAGATAATATAAAGACTTTGTCTACTAACAATCTTTGGAAATTCTGATGGGTACTGCTTGTGTCCTGTAATCTATCAGACTTACTTTTGTATTCATATGAAGCAGAATATATAAAAAAAATCTACATGAAAAGAAGATGTCTTTTAATGTGTCCTTCGATTTTACGTATTTTAACGACGTTTACAATAACTTTTATATCTTAACATCCCTTTTCTGAATCGATGTATCATTTCAAGACCGTTAAAAAATCGTCATATTTACTCTTTGTGTACATTGTACAAATCCTGTTTCACAAATGAAAAAAAATAACAATCCTTTCATCAGCAGACCTATTCTTGTATTCATTTGAAGCAGAATATTTACAAAATCTTACTCATGAAAAGAGAAAAACACTTGCTGTGGCATTCAACTCAACATTTAGATATATCAACGACGTATTGGCAATTAACAATGGTTATTGTAAATGTATTGTATTTAGTGTGTAACATATTTGGCGGAAATAGGTTTTTAAACAAGTTAGCGTAGATTTAAATTAGCGCTTTCTGAATGAGCTTTATATTAATATATGAAAACAAAACATTTAGCGATATACTTATTTTAGCGAAAGATCTTTTCAGGAAAGGCGCTATATAGAATACACAGTCAAATGTAATACGTTTACAGATTTCTATTCTTATGTCGATACGACATATCCTGGAGAACTTGAGATAAAAGATATCACAGAGGCTGACTCATTTGCTTCATATTTAGCTATTTTACTTGAAAAGACATTAATGGTAATCTAACAACCATGCTCTATGATAAACGTAATGATTTCAACTGTTCAATCTTCAACTTCTTTTACTTATGCAGCAATATACCTGCATAACCTGCATACGGAGTTTACATCTCTTAGTTGATTCGATATGTAAGAGCAGGCTCTACATATGTACAATTTCTAAAACAAGGTAAATTATTGACAAACAAAGAAATGAAACAAGCATATCAGCCGTCTCGTTTAAAGTCATGATTTCGTTAGTTTTTTGGTCGACACAATGACCTTGTCAGCGAGAAGAATTTATCATTGAGTTAAATGGTGAATGACGTTTTTCATACTAATTGAAAGTCCATCATTTACACACTAAATTGATCATGACAAGGATCACACGGCGGGTGTGACTAGTCGGCAGGGGATGCTCACTCCTCCAAGGCACCTAATCCCACCTCTGATGTTTCGGAGGTCCGTATTTGCTCTGTTCCTACTAAGTATTGATTGTAGGACTTTTTAGCTTGAATACTGTTTGGTATCTCTATACATTTTATTAAAGACAATTCAAAAACCTTATTCAAACATTCATTTAATTATATTTTATGAAAGTTAAGTGATTCATTTTAAAAGTAAAATACATGACTTGTCTTTTTTGTGTTTTTGTGATGTATTTTAATTTCATTTTTACTTACTTGAAATGATATGTAAAGTTGTGATTTACTTTTATATTATTTTATTTAGAGCCCTATGTTATTATACATATATTACATGGCTTCGAGGGCAGCATACCAGAATATTTGCCCCTCGGTGACAGGAAAGCACTGGAGTGTTATGTCGCCCGATGACGTCAGTCCAAATTTTCAGTCTCTACCCATCTCGCTGAGATTACAGGGCTTTCCTGTCACCGAGGGGCAAATATTCTGGTATTGCTGCCCGAGAATTAAGCCATGTAATATATGGTATATAACATTTTTAAGCATTGAACCCAAATCGATCATCGAACATATTTGTTGAACACATAAGTTCACATAATGACGTATATGTACGTTGAGTAAAATTCCGAAATATCCCGTCCTGTTTCATGGCAGAATGTTTTCAGTATGCTGACACTTGTGCTGATAACCTTTGTTGTATTTAAAGAATTTTCCTCCTCAGTTAAATTATCTAATACCTCTAGATCTGAATTCAAATAAACAAATCGCAGACGTTGTCTCGACTTTTTAACTTTCGCGGAACTGTTTACGTTTGCTTAGCAACTGCCTCTGTGAATTTCGAACCCGACGTAATTAATATGCAGAATGATTGCACGCAAGGGAACATAACTGTGTTCGTGAGGGCAACATAACTGTTTCCGGTGGAACATAACTGTATCCGGTGTGATTCGGCAGTTTTTCAGGGCATATGGATAAAAATATTATATTTGTGACATAATGGGAAAACTTCTTCAAAAACTATTAAATAGTAGATGCAAAGGAGAAGGATAGTAGATGCACAGAAGTAGATACAGGAGTAGATTCAAATATAGTGTATGGTTAGGCCAGTCAGTGCTGTTCGAGGATATTTTATTTTGTGAATTTCGTTGGATTATTAAAACTTGATATCATGTAAATAAATTGTAAAACTATAACCAGGTATTTTCACTAATGCAACGTTGTATTGAGGAAGCATGGATTAATTATTAACTTAATTCCAGTGGATTATAATATTGTGTGCCGTTTACCACTCGACGGCGCTACAGATAGACTTTCTAACTTTTATTTGTATTTTTTGTCTGATTTGTTTGGTTATGTACTAATAGGGCCTGTCAATCTATCGCTAACATCAATTCAAACCGTCTAATAACGTAGTTTATCTGCAAGAAAGATTTTTATTGTTCACTTTTTATTAGAAAATGAGAAATTAAAGGAGATGGAAAGTACACGTGCATATTGTTGTGAAAATTGAAAGGACAGATATGAATATACAGCAATTGATTCTTAGTAATCAGATGAAAGATAAATGGATATGGAAACGACACTTGTTTTATAGCTATCAAAGGATAAATAGGTGTGGAAACAACGCCTGTTTTAATTTCCGAAATCCCTATCTTTACATCAACTTCCATTGAAGGAGTAGGTATAAAGATCTACAATATGTACTCTGTCGCTTTAATGAGGTGATTATTTTGTTTTCTTAGAATAAGATCTCGTAAAAATCGCACAATGAATCCTTACAAACCACCGTAGTCCGTGCATTAAAACTCACAAAGTGCATTGAAAATTACATTAACATTAATTCAAATAATTAAATTCGCACAAGACTTCCAACCCAATTTTGAATACGGAAATTTACACGGGGTTCCCCTCGTATTTCATGTCTATTGGACAGCATATAGTTTATTCATATACAATTATTGACTATTTTGGTGTTGAATATATTTTGTTATTCACCTCGGTGATACATATCAAGCAAATTGAAAAAATGAAGAAATGTGCTTAGCTGGTATATATTTTTTTTTTACACAATGAAAATAAAGCTGTAAAAATATAACAATCTTAACACTAAGATCTCAACATGTTCAAAATATAAAATTAAACAATAAAAGTGTTAAGCACAGCTTATAAATATACTTTAATAACTTTATATATACAGGTAATAAACATGTATATAATCTGTAAAAGTAGAAATGAAAAAGGACAAAGTGCTGTACTTAGTAGTATTTTTACACAGAATTTAGCAGATGTGAAGCAAAATAGATTATCTTGCAAATACCCCCCCCCAAAAAAAACAAAAACAAAAACAAAAACAAAACAAAACAAACAAAAAAAAAACATTCTGGTTGTTCAAGAGATCAATATCAAAGTACTTTATATATGATATATGAAAATGCTCTCATTAATGTCTGTTTTGATAAAGATTAATGTAATATCCTTGAATAAGTACACAGAAAAAGTAATATAAATAACAAGAGGCCTAAGGGCCACAAGGCTCGCCTGAGTCCCTTTGACCATGTTGTTCTTC